>NW_003852528.1:1235315-1249745 GCF_000181295.1 Otolemur garnettii | reverse complement strand
TGTAATGCCACGGCACTCTACCCAGGGGGACAGCTTGAGGCTCTGTCTCAAAAAAAAAAAAAAATACAAAGTGCGAAACAGTGGGAGTGGCAGGTGGGACTCGTGAATGGATGTGGGGACCCTAGCACAGGTGCTGAGATACTGAAAAGGAAACACAGAGACAGAATCAGGGAAGGAACAGCACCTCCAAGGATGGCAGAATTCCGGAAGGGGGTAGCTGAGCCCGAGGGGCAAGGCTGAGCAGCAGGACACAGACCATGGCCCTGCCAGTGGACTGGATCACAGAGAGTAGCCATGACTGGAGACACTGACTGCACACAGGGAGGGAGGGAGGAATACCTGGAGGCCAAAAGTTGGTGATGAGGGGTCTCAAGAAGTGCAGTTGGGGTAAGTCACCCCTTCAAGGCAGGAGAAGGCAGGGGAAGGTGACAAAACATCCAGGAGAAAGTCTGGTTCCAGCTAGATCTTAGCTCTACTCCCACCCATCAGACACTGAGAGACATCAAGGGACAGAGTCATCAGCCTTCTTCCAGGAAACGGTGTCCACCTCTGGACACAGGACCAGAACTGAGGAGATGGCCCCACCCAGAGCTGTGTGGGCCTCCTAGGACAGACTCCTGACAGCAATGCAAGGCATGCAGTGCCTCTACCTGGGTGCTTCCTGACCTCGCCCTGCTGACGTTCAGGCCAGGTAAGGCTTCACTGTGAGGCTACCTTGTGCATTACAGGATGTCAGAAGCATCCCTGGCCTCACCCCATGGGGTGCGGGAGCAACCCCTAGGTGTGACAGCCCAAACTGTCTCCAGATATTGCCAAGTATTCCCTGAGGAGCAAAGTCACACCACCTGGAGGCCTCTGCTCTAAACCATGAAAAGGTGGGTATCACATGAGATCTTCACTTTTTTGGGAACCCCTGATATAAAACTCACCTCGAAGAACCACACAAATCATCTCAGTCAGTGGTGAGGTCTGAGGCCCCCTTCCCCACCCACCAGTCTGGCAACCCAGACCCACAGGCAGCTCTGCTCACCCGTGACTCAGTAAAGACTCTACGCTGAGTATTGAGTGCTGGTGAAACTTGTAGGGGTAAGTATTTAGGAGGAACAACACAACACTTGTGTCCTTACTATTTATCAAAAGTGCAGAAGGGAAGGAAGAGTAGAGACAGGGCCAGAGCTCGTTGTCCCCAGCACTGTGAGAAGGCACAGTTGTCCTGCCCCAGATGAGTAAAGGGCCTGAGTGGATCGGACAGTGTGATGTCCCATGGAGAGGAAGACCAGGGCAGGAACCCAACCCACCATCTTCTCAGTCACTGTGCTGGCTCTCAGCGTCAGACCAGAATATCTGGGGCAAATCCCCTCTTGTCCCCTCACTGGCAAAAGTGCCCAAGTTACCCCTGCAACTCAGTGGTACGTTACCTCCAAAAAGGGAGGTGTAGGACCTGACTGCACATGCACACACAGGCACACATGTGCACACCCCATACACAATACACACTTATAACACAACCTGAGGTGCCAAGCAGCTCTGTCTCCAGGCTGGGGTTATTTCTGGCATCCCATAATCATTGCTAAAGGAGGGGCCCCTGTCCCCTTGTCTGCCTTCTCTGTGCTGGGTCAGGAAATGGAAACTTTTTTTTTTTTTTCTGAGATAGAGTCTCACTCTGTTACCCTGGGTAGAGTGCCATGGTGTCCAAGCCCACAGCAACCTAGACTCAAGCCATCCTCCTGCCCCAGCCTCCCCAGTAGCTGGGACTACAGGTACTTGCCACAACACCTGGCTAGTTCTTCTATTTTTAGTAGAGACGGGGTCTTGCTCTGGCTTAAGCTGATTTTGAACTCCTGAGCTCAGGCGATCGTCCCACCTTGGCCTCAGAGTGCTAGGATTACAGAGTGAGCCATTGCACGCAGCCAGGAAATGGAATCTTTATGCTTAAAGATGTTGTCAGGTACACTGAGCCACCCTTCAGGGTGCAGACTGAGGGTTAACAGAATTGCTTAAGGAGGGGAATTCAAGGTGTGAGGAGTGAGTAGTGACACCAGATGGCCTGGCAGGGGCATGCTGAGGCAGTCAGCGATGCATTTCTGGGAAGACCACGATGGCATCTGTGTGAAGGGTGAGTTGGACGGACAGACACAAGGCAGGAGACAAACCAACACAACAACCCTGTGGTGGGTGATGAGGAAGACTGTGGGACTCTGCAGACAAGACATGTCCAACTTCCTGGTAACACAGCTGGGCTGCACTGTGCCAGGTCAGTCAGGGCTACTTGAGAGGGAGACAGATGCTTGAACAGGGAAAGTTTAGCATAAAGAATATAGACTAGGACAATTCCCTGGCTCACCTTTCCAAAACCTCACCGTAAAAGCAGCAGAGAAAATAAAAATCAACCAATGGAAGCCCTTACACATATGTGGATCCACCTATCCATTCAGATGTGTGTGGATCCACCTATCCATTCAGATGTGTGTGGATCCACCCTGTCCATTCAGATGTGCGTGGATCCACCCTGTCCATTCAGATGTGCATGGATCTGCCTATCCATTCAGATGTACGTAGATCCACCCTGTCCATTTAAATGTGTGTGGATCTGCCTGTCCATTCAGATGTGTGTGGATCCACCTGTCCATGCAGATATGTGGATCCACCTATCCATTCAGATGTGTGTGTATCCACCTGTCCATTCAGATGTGTGTGGATCCACTCGTCCATTCAGATGTGTATTGATCCAGATGTGTGTGGATCCACCTGTCCATTCAGATGTGTGTGGATCCACCCGTCCATTCAGATGTGTGTGGATCCACCTGTCCATTCAGATGTGTGTGGATCCACCCGTCCATTCAGATGTGTATTGATCCAGATGTGTGTGGATCCACCTGTCCATTCAGATGTGCATGGATCCACCTGTCCATTCTTTTGCTTTCTATCCTCCCAAAGTCCAATGAGATCAGAAGGCCGGGCAGAGGGAAAACCACAAACCCTCAGAAGCTACACATTTACCAACACTCTGTCAGACAAAACTAAAAACCATATGATCTTGGAAGCCCTAGTCAGATACAAGGAGACCCCCAGATCTCATCCTCACTTCAAGATCACCCCAAATCACCAAGACAGAAGACACTAAGTTCATGCCATGAGGAACCATGAGGCTCTGGGCTTTGGAACGCCATGCACAGCAGATGGTGGACACATGGCAAAGGGTTAAAAATAGGGCAATAGTGAAGTCTACTCATCTAGTCTTGCTCAGGATGCCACAGGTCAGGGCTACACTCCCAGAATAATCAATGGCTTCTTTCTGGGCAAATCAATCAGCCTGAGAAGAAAGCCCCTTGGCCACTAACATTCAGGGTGGCCACAGTGAGACATCTCGGGACCAGTCAGATGGCTCTTCAGTCAAGTTCACCCAGCACCAACCCCAGTTCAACACATAGAGCTTCCAGTCAGGTTTCCAGTGCCTAATTGTAAAATGTTGGTATCACCAAATCAGTAGTTATATGAGAAAAACTCCAGTGTGAAAAATAGAAACCAGAACCAGCAAAGAGGAAAAGGGCATGAGATGGGAGAGTGGCCTCTGGATGATGCAGGGCCCAGCACGTGAAGAGCCATGTGTGCTCCTGTGTGTCCACTCCACTAGTGGACAGGAATGTCACTAAAGAGGATTAAATAGTGTCCCACAAAATGGTATGTCCACCTGGAACCTATGAACAGAGCCTTAATTGGAAAGAGTTTCTGCAGATGCAAATTAAGAATCTCAAGATTAAACCATCCTAGATTCGGGATGGGCCTCTAATTCAATGACAGTTACCCAGAAAGAGACAGCAAATGAGACAGAAGAAAAGGAGAGGCAGAAGCCGAGTGATGTGTCTACACGCCAAGGCACGCCAAGGATTCCCAGCCACCACTAGAAACTTCAGAGGCAAGGACCCAGCTGCCCTTCCAGCCTCCAGAGGGATTCAACCCTCCTGACACATTGACTCCAGAAATGTAAAAGAACAAATTTCTGTTGTTGTAATCCACCCAGTTTGTGGGGATTTGTTATGGTGGCTTTAGGAAACTAACAGTCTTCATCCTATCTAAGTGGGAGGCGGTGTGCGAAGGTGGTCGTGTCTGTTCCCAGGCATAGGCCCCCACAAGCCACAAGCCCCAAACCCCTGCTTTCCACTTACACGCTGCACACTAGTGCTGCTAGGCTGGGGCGGGGTGTGGTGACACAGGGTGTATCTTTCCATCTCTGCAGTTTAATTTTGCATATATACAGGAGGGCCCAGGCACTCCATAAGTGCTCAGGAAATGTTCCTGTTTCATCACTTTCCATTATGTGTATGCCCCTCTGCCCCCAAATTCACATGTTGAAGCTCTAACCCCAGTGCACTATCTTTGGAGATGAGGCCTCTAAGGAAAAAATTAAAGCTAAATGACATCATAAGGATGGGGCCCAAATCTGATGGGATTAGTGTCCTTATAAGAAGACACACCACGAAGCTCTCCCTTCTCTCTTCCCACCTGCACAGACAAGAGACCCTGGGGACACACAGAAGATGGCAGCCACATACAAGACATGAAAAGAAGCCTCAGGATGAAACCCACCTTGCTGGCACCTTAATTTGGACTTCTTAGACTCCAGAACTATGAGAAGTAAGTGTCTAGTGTTTAGGCTGCCCATTCTGTGCCGTTTGTTATGGCAGCTTGAGCTGACAGGTACACTCTCTAAGGCCTGTTCCCCTGGCCTCCTTTGGCAGGCCCTAAGCCAAGGATTTGGGAGCAAGTGCTCCAGCAAGGGGGTGGATGAAACAGGAGAGGGGAGAGGCAGAAACTGATGGGAAACATGAGCCATGGAGATCCTTCCTTCTGCCTTGAGACCCAGGAACCAGGCTCCTTACTCTGCCACACAGCCACGTGTTGGCAGTGAGGAGCCCAAGGCATTTCCAGCCTTCTTTATGAGCAAGAAGCCCTTTACTCTAGGGCAGCAGCCTGAAGGGTGCAGTCAAGTCTTCAAAGCCAAGGTCATAGACCATGTGGGTAAGGACAGAGAGTTGTGGGCACCAGGTCCCTCTGGCCGTGCCCGGACTGTGTTTTGCACTGGCAGACATCTAAACTCTTTACCTAAAAGCACCGCTGTGGAGGGAGAGAGCAGGCAGCAGGAACAGGGGTTTGGCCGGCTAGACGAGAGTGCGAGAGCCCAGCAGTTAACAATGTGGCCTCTGCCTCCTCTGTGAACCACCACAGCGACTAGCCCAGACCACACTCCGCCTGCACCAGGCGACGCCACGAAGTGGAGATCAGTAGAGGAGTGCAGGCTCCCAGAGAGCCTCCTGCTCCTTCTAAAAACACATTTGCAGGGATTCATTCCAGAGTGGGTCAGAGCTGAGGGCCAGGATGAGTTTCACACTTTGCTTCCCTTGAGTTCCATGTGTACTGACCCTGGAATCGTCCTGAGAGCTTCCCCAGCCTTGGGTGCTGCGGTGGAAGGGGCTTCTGCCTGTGGCATCCATGGCCCACCCCAGGCTCAGGTTCATGGACGGCACCCCAGAGGGTCACACGGTGCCCAGGAAACCCACCTGACAGATGTCATTTTCTGCTAAGCAGGATTCCCAGGGAGGTGTGAATGTGGGGTGGCTTGCTTGGTGGTAAGGATGGGGGAGAGAAGGTTCTAGGCTGTGCAGTGAAGCCGGGGAAAGCTATAGCCATGCACCCAGAGAGCCTGGAGGCCTCTCTGTCCCATCCCCAGATTCCCTCATGTAGCATCTCATTCTCTGTCCTTAGAGGAGGTGCCTGTGACAAGCTCTGTTTCCGCTCTTCAATACGCTTCTTACACACAATGATGAACATCAGGATTCATTAACTTCGGGACTCCCCTTGGACACCTTTGCCTTTCCTTAAAGCATCTACTTTTAACCACGACGGGATCCCCAGCTGCCCCACACTTTGTCCCCTGGGCCTGCCCACTGGAGTCCTGGCCATCCTCTGGCCAGGAGAGGAGGACCCAATTCTTTCTGAGCCTTCTAGGGTCCTCTGATCTCAAGGACCGCCCCCTCCTTTCAGCTCTGAGAATTTCCAGAATGCTTCTCACCACATTATCCGGTGACAATTTCTCTGCGTCTTATTCCCCAACTCCCCTTCCAGGCTGGGAGCAAAAGAGAAAAGCTCGATGGTCCAGCCCTCAATGACATTTTAAAGACAGGCATGGTGCACAGCACACAGTGGGTGCTCAGTAAAGCTTGTCTGATCAGTGATTGAGTGAACGAATGTGTGGACGGATGAATAAATTAATGAGAACAAGGGCAGAATAAATTGCAGGGAAAGACATTCATCGTCTGCACAGCTGGGCAACTGGCGATTTTTCATTTGCACTTCGGGCTCTGCACGAAATTCAAATTCTCATTACAGTACAGCGCAAAACACAATCCACACTTTTAACAAGGACCCTGAGAAATGCCGCGGTGGGGAAAGCTTTAATGCGGTCTTCCTATTGACCAGAGCCCTGCGAAAGGGAATGAAAAGATTAGCTTCAAACACTTTCATGTGGAGGACTAAAGGGAGCAAATTCAGCATGGCACGGTGAAGCCCAAGGCTCTTTCAGACGTGCCACCACCACCGACAAGACAAGTTTGCGGCTCGCCCCATGACATGTTGCCGTGCCAACATACATTCTGAGTCACCCAAGCAGATTTAATGCCATCGTCACAATGACTTTCTCTTTGCCTTTTCTACTGAAAATTATAAAAGGGAAGATTCTGACCTACCTAGGAAATGATTTTAATCAGTTTAGTTCCGGAAATAACTATGGAAATTCAGATCTTTCCATTCTGCTGCTTCTGAACATTATATTGTGACAAACGGCCAATGCAGCCACCGCTGTTTTTTCCTCCCTGACCCGTCGGGAGAAATGACATGATTGTCAGCCATTCCGAGTCCCACACGGAAAGGTCCGAGTGCATCAGCATATGAAAGCCAACAAAAATAAAGCTTTTGACACATAAGTAAAACTCCAAAATTGTGCCTCACTCTTCACATAGCATCCAGATAACCATGTCCTGCTTCGTTATGGGTTCTGCCCCTGGGGACGTTGACCCCAGAGCTTGAGAAGCGTGACTCTGGGAAACCCAGACCCAGGGCAGGTGCCCCGGGCCCCAGAGCAGGTGGACGTGTCTCAGGGACTCCAGACACACCTGGAGAACACAAGACGCGTGCTGGAGCGAGGATGTTTCCATCCTTACCACACAACCAAATAGCATGTCAGCTAAGCATTGGGCCACCTAAGAAAGAATGGTGCAGGAAAAAAAAAAAACAAAGCTTAGAAAATCCGTAGGACATTCATGCAGCCCTGCACAGGTTACAAAGCTCTTCACTCGCCAATTCATTCAACTACATTCGCACACATATATGCTTCTTGATCACTACAGTAAGTCTTTAAAGAAAGTGGAGAAGTGATTTTTTTTTTTTTTTGAAACAGAGTCTCACTATGTCACCCTGGGTAGAGTGCTATGACGTCACAGCTCACAACAACCTGAAATTCTTGGGCTTAAGGGATTCTCTTGCCTCAGTCTCCCAAGTAGCTGGGACTACAGGTGCCGCCACAATGCCCGGCTATTCTTTCTTTTTTCTTTTCTTTTTTTTGCAGTTGTCTTTGTTGTTTTAGCTGACCTGGGCCAGGTTTGAATCCACCAGCCTCGGTGTATATGGCCAGCGCCCTACCCACTGAGCTACAGGGTGAGGTAATGGGGACCACAAAAAAATAACGCTAACATCACTAAACTAATGAGAAGCAGAACTGAATCTGCCACCCTGGCCTCCTGCAGGCCTGTCCACAGCTTTGTCTGCTAATCGTGTTCTTTCTGGGGCCTTTTAAACAAGATATTTTAAATACTAAATTGAAATTTAAAACCTCCTAGGTACACTTAACATGTCTACTGATGTTTAATCTGTGTGCACATCGTCCCCGAGCTCACGCTCACATGAATGGCTCAAGCACCAACTTCCTGTAATTGAAACATATTCAGGCACAAGGAAAACACTGGCCTGTGTCCCACAGAGGGCCTGCCAGGGTTTCAGAGTGGAGGGGCTCTAAGGACTCCCGGGGATGATGCTTTTCCAGGGTCTTCTTTCTACTCCCAGGCCCGGGATTGTCCTGGGATTGTAAAAGGCCTCCTGCTGGGACAAGGAACAGAATCCAGGAGTATCCAGACGTCTGGCTTTGTCCTAGGAGAGGGTCTCTCCACCTCCACTCTGCTGACATCTGGGACCTGGTCATTCTTTATCACTGGACTGTCCCATGCTCCATCGGATGTCCAGCAACTTGGCCTTGGCCCACTAGGTCCCACTAGCTCTCTCCACCCAACTTGTGATAATCAAAATGTTCCCAGACATTGGCAAATGTCTCCTTGGGGTGCAAAATCGTCCCAGTTAGAAGCCTTGTGGAGGCCTGGGTGCCTGGTCTTCCTGGTCACTGTCCTCTGGCAGACACCCTGTCTCCCTGGAATTCCTGATTTCCTCTGAAGAAGATCCAGGCTATGCAGACCGTGCCCGACAGCACAGGCCAGGTTGGTACTGACCACCCCTCCCCCTAGGAGTGCTGTGAGTGCCCCAGAGACCGTGACGTGCATGTTACAGGGGACTCTAACTTCATCACCACAATAACCCTGTGAGTCAAGTACTGTCATCCCATGACTTTGTTTATGAAGAAACTGAGGTTTAGCACCTACCTAGGCAGTGTGCAGTGACAGCTCTTTGGGGATACATTCAGCAGAGGTTCAAGATGTGGAGACATGGACCTCAACCCTGTGGCCCAGGTTTTCACTGGGACTGTCCTAAACGTGAGCATGGAACCTGTGTCTGTGACTGTGTGTTGGCCATATAGGTGGCAGTGAGGCCAGGTGTGTCACCCTGTCTCTCTGTGGGTGCATGAGAACCAGCATGGGCTGGTGGGCTCTCCTGGGAGAGTTGACGGGAGGGTCAGGCCGTTCTTGGTGCCCCAAAATCAAACATATCACTGCAAGTCTCGACTGTGTGCAGTAATGTACTTTCCTGTCGTACTTTACTCAGACTAGTATCTTTCCTGAGCAATGTCATCAATGTCAAGATCTGGAGACAAGCAGGTCCTGCATGAGCATATACTCCGAGAGCTTTAACAGGCAGTTTTCTTAGGAAATCCAAGACTGCAGCAGGAGAAGTGTGTTCTGTAGTAATGGGGAGGTCTTTTAAAGCAGTGAGTCCGCCTGAGACTGTCACCCCTGAAGGACTGAAATCCCAGTGGCATAAATCCAGGCAGAGGCGCCCCTGGAGCTGAGGAGCGAACCTGCCTCCAGGTGGGAACCTGGGGACCTGCCCTGGACATTGGCCACACCATGCAGTGCAGACTGGCTGCTCCTCTGTCTCCTGATTCCTGAGGCCCCTGCACTTAGCTTAAGTGGAAAGTTCTGGACTCGTTATTTATAGTCTCGGAAAAGAAGCCCAATGAGGTAGAATTTCCATATTTCTAGGAAACAGATGGGTCCCAGAGCTGCTGCCTCCCACAGAGACCTCAAGAAATATTTAGCTGCAGGTGATTTAAAGTTTCTTGCTGCTCTGCCAGATCCGCACGTGACTGTCCCAGGGTCTTGTCTTCAAGGACCAGAAGCCATTGACCAGTGCATGGACCAGAAGCTGTTGACCAGCGCATGGACCATAACCTTTTGTGCCCAAGGGTTTTGCACCTGGCATATTCGGTGGCATTATTTTTCTTCTTCACTTGCAGGGAACCCAGGGTATAATCAAAGTCAGAGGCTCACATGTTGAGCCTGATGGAGAGCACTTAACACTGGCTCCTGGCAGTGCCCCGGGGCTGTAGCAATGCTGCCCGCATCACAAGGGAAGGAGTGTGGAGGTGGGGAGAGTGGGGAGGAAAGGCTTTCCCCTCTCTCTGGGGAGGCTCCAGGAAGTGCCATCAAGGAAGCAAAAGATGTTTTGTCCTAACTCTGAGGTCCTACCCTGTGCCCAGGCTCCAGTGGCTGTGGCACTGATGGTTTTCCTACCATGCCACCAGGCCAGTGTCTTTACAGATCTGCCCAGGGAGAAGGAGCCAAAAGAACGACCCTAGAACCGCAGAATCCACAAGTCCCTGGATTTCAGTAGGGCCGGAGGCCTCCGCCCTCCCCCAAGGCCCACCAGTTCTGAGCCTTGCAGGGGACATCCTCTGCCTCTGCCTCTGGCACACCTGGAGGGCAGGACAGAATTCTTTTCCTGCACCCTGGAGACAAGAAACCCCGGGGCTGCCTGAGGGGTCTAGGGCAACAGAGCCACTGTGCCCAGGCCTTGGGGGGACATGGGGGGAAAAAAACCCAACTCTGTCAAAGCAGAGGTACCACCTGTTGAGTCCAGCTCCTGTTCAGTGTTGCCCTCCCTTCCTGCCACCCCCCCTAGTGTGGGAGGGAGCAGCTGGGGTGACCTGCAGCTGCAGAGTGGCAGGAAAGCAGAAAGGAACCAGTGGGGCCAGACACAGGAGCAAGAATACCTGTACAAGGGTGACAGAGGACGCCTGCATGAGGACCAAGCTGGCAGTGACATCTCAGCTGCCAGTGTGGACAAAGGACCACTGAGGACCTCCGCATGCCACCAGTGCTGTGGACTCCCCAGAATTCTAGGGAAGGGGGGCCTCTGAACTGACTGAGGAGCCTGGAAGGAGAATTTAAGCTGAGTTGTTTTTAGTGTTGTGCCTATGGCCCTGCTGAGCTCGGGGACTGCAATTTATGTTCCCACCTCCCACCCAGTTCCCACCCTCCCAAACTGAATCTACTACTTAAAAGAGTGTGTTTCTGTCTGAACTTGGACCATTAGAAGGCTCCAAGCAAAGGTGCAGTCCATTTTATTACCAAGGGGCACGCAGTTGGGCCATGGTTCCCCAGCTGCGTGTTGCCATCGGTTCACTCTCCCTTCCTCTTGGTGTCTTTGCTGATTGTGCTGTGTCGCACTCTCTACGGGGCTATGACCTTGCCAGAACCCAGAATTTGAGGCAAGACCCACGGATGTCTATCAAGTAGACATTTCAAGTGAGTTACAACCCTGGGTTCAAGGTCTAGGTCATAAAAACCTTTGCAGGAAACAGGAAGCTCCTGTGGTAGCCTTGGTCTATGAGCCCCTGGGGACCGCTGGGACCACCCTCCGCCCTCCCTCTCACCCCTGTGAGCCCGTGGGCATCTCCCCACACACAGGGTGATTTCTCACTCTGCAGTAGCTGCGGCAAATAGCTCCCTAAGCAGATAGGCCTGCTCAGCAGTGGGTGGGGGTCACAGCCTGCCCAGGCCACCTTGCTGCTGAGATCCCTGTGGTTCCTACAGCCCCATGTAGAGGTGGGCAGGGCACAGCAAGAGCCGGCCATTCTGAGAGTCCATTTTCAATAGCAGTAGGCTCAAGAGGGAAGTCACACTCTGCGTGGCCTCAAGACAGGATTGGTGTCATTTAAATCAAAAGTTCAAGTATCGCTCTGGAGGTGTTTTTCTTAGCACAGAGATTTAAGGGGCTGTGTGACACATGGCCCTGGAAGCACACGAGTGGTACAGATGAGGAGGTAACTCCTGGACCCCAAACCCCCCAGGGCAGAGAGCAGTGGCATCCTCCTGCAACAGCCCCTCTCTGTAATGCACCTACCAACCAGCTCCCCACCCAACCCAGGACTGCCTGAATTGAAAAAAAAAAAAAAAAAAAACAGAATACCTTGCTGGGTGCAGTGGCTTATACCTATAATCTGAACACTCTGGAAGGCTGAGATGGATGGACTGCTTGAGCTCAGGAGTTCCAGACCTTGAACTTGCTTGAGCAAGAGTGAGACTCCATCTCTACTAAAAATAGAAAAATTAGCTGGGCACTGTGACAGGTTTCTGAGGCTGAGACAAGAGGATCCCTTGAGCCCGAGTTTAAGGTTAATGTGAGCTATGATGATGACATGGCACTCTACCCCAGGGCAACAGAGTGAGACTGTTTCAAAAAAAATAAATAAAAATAAAAATTTAAAAAAAGAAAAAGCAAAGCACCCAAGGTGCTCAAATATTTTGTCTTCTTAGATCATTTCACCCAAGCTAACCTCCTGTGCTCTGCCACTGATAGCTCATTTCCTGACCCGCTCTCCCCACGGGCCTGCGTGTGCCACACGTGTCCATTCGTCATGATCACACACGCTTCCCAAATGCCAAATGTGCTTCTAAAACTGACACTCAAATGCATTTTTAGGAAACAAAAATCTTTATTAAAAAAAATAACTTACAAATTGAGAGAACTCTGTGAAATACAACTGTTCCTTTTGTGCACAGATTTGCAGGTCAGAACAGTTTTTATTGTTTCTTTTTTTTTTTTAATGTAACTTTATAATACTATTAATGTCACAAACTGCATTACAGAGCAGTTTTTGTTCCATATCCCACACTGGTACAAAACACCACACAGATATAAAACTATGGTCAATAAAACATTTCAGCCAAGACTGGCATATATTTATATATTTATATATATTTTTATATATATATTTATATAATTTCCAAACAGCTAACAATTAATGTCATCCTTAGTCAAAACTGAAGTCAAACTAATTTTAAAACTACAACACTCTGAATATATGTCAGCACTATATACCTCCCATACAATATTTAAAATATATTTTAACTTTCAAATACATTTATAAGGTACACCAATAATGAGAAAATAAAGTCTTAAAATTTAAATACAAATCGCCATATAAAACAAATTCCGGGAACACAGGAGGTCTTATGTTACAGGAGTCCAGGCGAGCCTGTGCTGCAGCTGGTGAAGACACACAGTGGGGCTGCAAAACACTGTCCTGCCCGCTGTACAATTGTCAGCACGTGCAGCCGAGGGTCAGCTGTATCGGCACAAAAGAGAGAGAAAAGATGCCCCGTGGTGCCACGTCCTCCCTTCTTCACGCTGCTCAGGCATCAAGACCCAACGGTCGTGTGCTTTACTGTAGAACCGCGCAGCAGGCCGGATGACCCATCCAAAATAAGCACGCGCGTCCCAGAGCCCTGCAGGGGCATCATTTGGTGCTCTGCTCCAAAGCAGAGTATTCTGTTTCAGAGACCCGGGAGGCGTCGATGAGCTTGGTGAGGCCTGTCTTGGCCGAGTACTTGAAGATGAAGGCCTTCATCAGCTCGTACCTGTAGTTGCGATTGATGAAGCTGTAGAGCACGGGGTTGACGCAGCAGTGCACCAGGGACAGACACTGCGTGACGTGCAGGGCCGTGAAGAGGCCGTGCTCCAGCTGGCAGGTGAAGGGGATGTAGTGCAGGATGGAGAAGATGTCCAGCAGCACCGCCACGTGGTAGGGCAGCCAGCACACCAGGAAGACCACCACGTAGGAGAAGATGATCTTGCGGCTGCTGTGCTTCTCCTGGTCGCCGGACGCCGAGATGGCCCTGGCGAGCAGGAAGTAGAAGATGGCAATGATGGAGAAGGGGACGGCAAAGCCCAGGACGATGGAGACCAGCTCCATGCCGATCAGCCACTCCTTGATGCTGTGCTCGGGGTAGAAGGATCGGCAGTAGGTCTCGTTGTTGGAAGCAGACGTGACGGTCTTCAGGTAGTAGGTGTCGGGCAGGGACACGCAGAAGGCCAGCAGCCACACCAGCACGCAGACGACGCGGCGGACGGCCTTCTTCCTGCTGCTGGAGGTGTTGCTGAAGTAGGTGATGGAGAGGTATCGGTCCACGCTCATGCAGGCGAGGAAGAAGATGCTGCCAAAGAGGTTGATGGAGAAGATGAGGTGCGTGACCTTGCAGGTGAGCTCACCCATGGGCCACTGGTTGTGCTGCACCAGGCTGACCACCCAGACCGGGATGGTGATGACCACCCACAGGTCTGCGATAGCCAGGTTCAGGATGTAGCAGTGCGTGTCGTAGCCAGTGGTCTTGGCCTGGACGTTCACCCAGACCACCACGGAGTTGGCGATCATGCCGATCACGAAGATGAAGATGTAGAGGAAGGACAGCGTGTACAGCAGGACGCTCTTGTTGGGCATGGCCGGGCACAGCACCGTGTCCACAGCGATGCAGTCGCTGCTGTTGCAGGGCCAGGTGATGTCGGAGAAGTTCCCCGACTCTGGGTAGTCGAAGAGATGCAGATCCATGGTTCCTGGGGGAGTGGCCAGACAACTACAGGAAAAGGAGAGAGAACTCGCGTTTAGACAAAATGCGTTCCCAGCACCCTGACCTGCCCAGCACCCTGACCTGCCCACACCCTGACCTGCCCAGCACCCTGACCTGCCCAGCACCCTGACCTGCTCAGCTGTTTCGCTTTATCTCTACAGTGTCTTTGCAAAGAAAGGAGAAAACAACTGTGACAGAATTCTCCACAACAAAATAAGACTCTGCAAAATCTAAACCCAAGAGCAGAGCAGTGTTTGCTTCCTGTGTCGATTTTCCATGGCTGTTTTCTCAAGATGTCATTAGC
>NW_003852528.1:1230975-1234134 GCF_000181295.1 Otolemur garnettii | reverse complement strand
CCCCACCCCCCCCCGGCGCACTCTCAGAGTCACATGGTGCAGTGATGTCCTCTCTCCCCTCACCCATCCCAGCTCACTTGCCCAGTTCAATTGGAGTGGACTCCAGGTTACACTAAGAACTTCCAGGAGGATGAGGGACTGTGGTCACTGGGTCAGTGCCCAGAAGTCACCCGTGGGAAAGCTCCAATTCCAGAGCAGGTGCCTGGCTCTTCCATTCATGAGCCATTAGCCTGAGACCAGTTGGCGACCCTGCCCATGTCCACCTCCCCAGCACCTATCATGCAGCATGCCTATCACCATGCAGAAGACAAAGGGCCTAATAGTGTCTGCCGGCACACCCTGAGTGAAACCTCGCCCCTTCTCCCTCCCTGGCCAAGAGGCGAACCCTGGGGACTCTCCAGCCCACAGTGAGAGGTTTCTCCCCTTTCATGAAAAGCAGAACCTTGCTTCACCCTTTCCTAGCTGGAAGCCGGCGCTCACTGATGGAGTAACATTCCCAGGGTTCATGCATTCACTGAAAGTCTGAACAATTTGATGGGTTTCTCCTGTGGGATGACAGGAACGGACTCTCCAAGAAGTGAGGGACTGTGCTGCCTCCCAGAGTCACCTCCTCAGTCTCTGAACTCATAGCTCAGCTGGTGACCAATCTTGACTCTCAGTCAATGGAGACCATCTGCAGCCTCTGGTTGTCACCCCCACCTGCAGGATGTGAACAGCTGTGGGTTCCCTTCTTGGTGACCTGGCCAACCCTCAGCATCCTCTGCTGCCAATGGGCAGGGCTGGTCCTACTGTGATGGCCACATCCCCTGCCTGCTCTGAAGGTCCTCTGAGACAGGAGACGCTGGCCTGGAAGCCTGGCCAAACTCAGAGCCACCCCAGCAGGAGGGCAAAAGCCGTGACGAGCAACCTGTCGCAAGGCCTGAACCAGAGGCACAGGAGCGCACCCACGGACATGAGTGAGATCAAGTTCAGGACAGATAACTCATATCAGGAGACTCTGGCACGCCTGGCACGGTGCTAAGCACTCACAAAGGACATGGGCCCACAGGGCCACCAAGGACGCCTGGGAGAGGCTGGGCCTCCCTGACCTGCCAGACTGGCCTCAGTGCAGACATCCTGCCCCAAACTGTGCCTTCAAGTGACTATTGCCACCTCCCCTTGGCTACTGGCTCGCTTGCTGCTGATCCTCCCCTCTGTGTCTGGAGTCCAGGCAGGAGCCAGACAAGGCCTCACCTGTGCCCTCCTGAGTGGCCAGGGCAGTGACCCTCCTTCCTGTCTCCATTTCTGCAGAATGAAACACACTTGCAGTGTGGCTTGGTTTGTATAACACTTTCACCCCATGACCTCAGCTGGCCCCAGAGGCCCTGGGGAGCAGAGGAGCTGGGACGGAGGGCAAGTCACAGCACCACGGGGAACAGGGGGCAGGGACAGCAGTGGGGACCTGAGGGCAGCTCAGCTAGTGCCTGGCTTGGGTGCCTTCCTCTGCCCACACTGGCACAGCCACTGGCTTCACAAAATCAGCCATAAATCCTGGGGTTTGGGCCGCTCACAGGGCAAGACAGAAAGAAAGGAGTGACCACAGCTTTTGTTCTGTGAACTTGGACCCTAAGCCCACCCCGCCTCTCCCTTCACTCCACAGAGACATTGCTGCGGCTCAGCCACCCTGGCCCTCCAGTGCACAGCCATGCCAGGTGCTGGCCGGCCAGGTGCCCAGACAGCTGTTCAGCATGACAGGCCTGCATGGGGGGGGAGGGTCACAAAAAGAGAAGATGCCTGGCTCTCATGACAGAGTGAGCCCTACTGGGCCCTTCCACTCTCCCTGTAAAACAGACACTTCTGTGCATCCTCAGAGCCTAGAGGGTGTGGGAAGGAGGGGGCTCAGGTAGCCCCTGGGTTTCTGCCTCTGCCTTACCCCTGAGGAAAAGAAAATTTGATTTAGTGCTGAGTCAGTCCTGTGATGGGCACTTTCCCTGCCTGCTCTGAAGGGGATTTCTGAGCGAGGCACACCTTCCCCCTTAGTCATCCTCTCCTCATCCCTCCCAGGATGACCAGCAGAGGCCCAACTGCTCCTACCGACAGCTGGGGAGCAGGGCAGAGGCCGGAGGCCCCCACCGACCACCGACCACGAACCACTGATGACTGACCATCAGCCCAGAGAAGCAGCTCGCACTCAGACTGGCTAGGACTTGAAGCCTCAGGCCCACACCTTGACCATGCGTCTTCAGGGGCCTGGCTGGGCCTCTGTGCCCACTGCAGAAGGCTCCCAAGGTAGACAGAGGAAGGGGGCACAGAGAGAGGGAGTAGACTGTACGGGCATTGGTCCTCCCCAAACGTCAATGGGGAGCCAGAGAAAAAACTCCAGGAAACGAAAACGCCTCACAATAGCGTTCAGTATTTTTCATGCATTAGGTTTTAGAAACAAACAAGGAGTGTTTCCAGAAACGAGATTATTATTTGACAAAGACAATCCCCTTATTCAAAATGGGGAACTGCCCCGTAACACGGAATGTGGTCTGCTACAAAGGCTCCGGCCACCGGGCCTGTGTGCAGGACGTCAGGGGTGAGCGGGGCCTGCTTTCATTCAAGGCCCCTCACCCAGGGTGTGCGCGCACCCCTGGAGCAAAGGACCTTCCTAAATTACCGCTTGGATCTTAGCAAGCAGCCCTCTCAGAGTGCCTGGTGTGAACAAAAGTGTGACAGGGCCAACCATGCAATGTCTCCCCAGGGCCCCAGTTCCCCGTGGTCTGGTGACAAAGCTCCCTGCAAAATCTGAGAGCAGAGAGAGGGAGGGAGGGGGCCTCTAATGAACTCCAGAGTGCCCTGTGCAGAGCCCCAGTGTCCCTCAAGCAAAAGCAGGGGATTACCTCAGCCAGCGCAGAAAGAGCTGACCACGTCCACCGTGCAGATCTGGACAGGCTGCCCCAGGCTCCCTGTACACAGACGTGATGCCTCTCCTCCAGTCCCCAGGTCTGTTTATGCTGGGGGCAGGGATGGCTGGGAGCCACCAGACCTCATCCCACTCAGACTACCACCCTCTGCCCCTCTGCTGGGACCAATAGCTCCTTTCCCTCTTGAGGCCAGGACGTCAGAGAAATCTCTGGTGTTACTCAAACCTGCCCACTGCCTGCCTCTCTTGCACCAGTGCCCATGCTGTGGGCC
>NW_003852528.1:1230591-1230888 GCF_000181295.1 Otolemur garnettii | reverse complement strand
TTTTAAAAGTTCACACATTTCTCACCTTGAACTATTCATGTGTCCCCAAATGTACATACAAGACGTTTATTAAAGCATGGTGTGTCCAGTCTGAAGGCCAGCACAGCTGACCAGAGGAAGCCTACTTCTCTGAAGGTGGACACGCACTGTTAAGTGAAAGGCAGAGTGCACACACGCACACGCACACACAAGCACACAGCACAATCCCAGCATGCACACACGCACACAAGCACACAGCACAATCCCAGCATGCACACACGCACACAAGCACACAGCACAATCCCAGCACGCACACAC
>NW_003852528.1:1219483-1230239 GCF_000181295.1 Otolemur garnettii | reverse complement strand
CACACACAAGCACACAGCACAATCCCAGCATGCACACACGCACACACAAGCACACAGCACAATCCCAGCATGTACACACGCACACACAAGCACACAGCACAATCCCAGCTCTGCACAAAAAATAAACAATGGTGTGCATTTTTATGTATAAATATGTGTCTGTAAAAGCGCAGAAAATTATCTGCAATAAATATAAACCTCGGGGCCAGGAGAGTAGGATGAAGGGACAAAGGAAGAACTGTAGTTTTTACTCTGCAAACTTCTGTATTATTTAAAATTTGACATCAAGAATTTATCTCTTTTAACAGAGGGGGGAATGGATCACCAAACCATAAAGGCTCATGTTCTGTTTCTCTAGACTACAGAGACCCAAGTGAGAACAAAAAGCAGCAAACCCCAGTTTTCCTTCCTCTCTCCTCAGGCTTACCATCCCGTCTCATGAGTGCTTCAGACAGGCACTTCTCCTTCCACGACTCGTCCCACACCTGCACCCAGACAGCACCACAGGTGTGCCGTGACAGGAAGGGAATCTTCCCGTGGCTGACAGTCCAGCCCTCCTCCCCAGCCTGTGGCCTGCAAAGCCCTCCTCTACCACTCACAGTCCCCAACGGTGCGAGGGTCTTCTCTGTCAGTCGGAGGACTGTTGTCTCTCCCTTCTGAGCTTTATTATTCATCAAATGAGTATCCTTGACGACGATGGAGCTACAGCAAGCAGCCAGGGGTATTTAGCTGCATCCAAATGGCTTGCCCGAGCTCACCCATTGAGCTGGGGATACGGCCAGAATTAGAAGTCCCCAAGTTTATTAGCGTTTCCGTAGGGCAGTGGTTTGCCTGCAACCAACATGTCCTTACACTGGCTAGTTCCTCTGGGAAGCTGCCAAGTGCTTAGGAATCTGACCAATGGTCACCAAAACTGCCCCCAACATGCATGCAATCGCCCTCACAGGAAGGGAAGCAGAGCTGGCACAAAGCAGGTGGTTCACACATGACTCAACAGTTCATCGAGCTCCGCTGAAAACGGCGATCTGAGGCTAGTAAGGGAAACGGGAGTGCAAAGGAGGCTTTATGGAAATCCTCCTGGAGCTGATGTTGGCACAGCCTCTCTGAGCAGGGGCGCTGCTCTGGAGCACGGTGAGGATGACAAACCAGAATCATCTCACCCCAACTACCGAGAGCTTGCCTTCCAACTGAGAAGGCGAGGAAGGCACGAAGGACCATCTGTCCCCCAGACATAAGCAAGGTGGTGGGTGCCCCTTTCCATGGGAAGATGAGGGATTTCCACTCCAGCGGGTGATTGAGGGATCTTCCCAAAAATCACTGCCATGAAGGGTCACCCAGGCTGGCAGAGGCAAAGACCTTCCATAAGGGAGAGATAGAGGTAAGAGCTGGCCCTGAAGGGTTGGCAAGGAATTCTGGCCTGGGCTTGCCCCCCAGGGGCCAGGAAGGCCCTAAGCAAGGAGGTGACACTAACAGTACAGAAGGCTTTGCAGTGGGGCGCTGTGCCTGGGTGCAGACCAGCCCATAGCAGACACATGGAGGGAGGGAGGCATCGCTCCTCTACAGTAACAGATAAGATAACATGGACGGGCCTGGGGCCCAGGTACCGGCTTGAAAACCAGGGGCCCCCTGGCCCTCCGGGTCCTGCAGGACCTGCCTCCTTTACTGGCTTTCTGCAATTTGTGACCTGAGACTTACAAATGGAATTTTGTGGAGAAATTCAGCGTTGTCCCAGGACAAGAGCTGATCAATCATCTTCTACAGCTATTCTCACTGTGTGCACACTTGGGAACTGAGACCAGGGCAGGGGAAGAGATCAGGTCATCTAGGGTTTGTGGCTAAGAAGAGAGCTCTTGTCCCCCTTCCAGCTTCTCTGAGGGTTTTATCCAGGGGAACTCATGCTATGGAAGGTCACGCTCTGGTCACTTTGCAAAAGTCCTCCCTCATCCTCCTGGCTGGTCCCAGTTAACACCAAGTGTGCAGTTAGGATCAGGAGAATCTACTCCCTCTGAAGACCCACTGGGAAACTGCACATCATTGGGATTTTTTTCTTTTCTTCTTCCTCTTCTTCTTTTTTTTTTAAACCAATCCTGTATCACATCTATGGAGGAACCAACCAACCAACCTGGGGGAGAAGCCCAGGAGGTGCTTGGTCCAGGCCATCTCTCTGTAGCTATCTGCCAGGACGGTAACAGAATGGGGGACTACCTCGAGTGCTCTTACTTTATGCAAGTAACAGCTTTGAATTCTATGAGAATTAAAAAAATAATAGAGAAAAATCCATACCCAGATTCACACACAGGCCTCTTATCCTCAGAGTCCTCAGACAGATTTCACATTAATAGAGGGTACGCCCCCACCCACTTTAAGTCCTGGGGGTGGGGAGACGATAAATCCCACATCCAGAAACCCGACCTGGTCTATTGTGTTCAGCTGCCGGCCAGGGAAGCAAAGAAAGCTATACCCAGAAGAGCAGATCCAGAGATTCCCACGTCACAAAGGCTGCGTCTGGGCTGGCCCAGTGTAATCAGAGCCCTAATTCCCAGCCAGCTTAGGACGGGGCCTTTCGCTGAGGGCTCTCAGCTGCACACAATGGGGCCCCTGGGAGAATGCCGCACATGTAAAATTGACGGAAGACGTCTGTGAAGGTATCCGTGGCCGCAGGAAAAGTAAAAGATGCTAGCTAGCTATCTGACAGGCCAGCCTTCAAAACAGGGAGGCCCCCCGCACCGCCCAGGGCTCCTTTATCTGAGCCTTAGACAACAGAGGGTCAAGGCCACCTGAGATAGTCTCAGACCCTCCGTCCTTTGAGGGCCTGGACAGAACAATCTGCTTTGAAACTTCCTTGTAGCTCCACAACATTGTGCATAAAATTATGCAATTCCCTGATCACTTTAATACCGAAGCAATAATATTGGTTTGTTTTTTTTTTTCCAGTTCTAAATTGGTAGATTCTTAGTAAGAAAAGCATCAAGTATTCAAAACCAGGGACACTCCCTCCACCCATCCCTGCCCTCATCTATTTCTTGCTTACTTGTTTGCCTGCTTTTGTTTTATTCTTAGAAAATACGTACACTGGAGCTATGCCTTTTCTTTTTGGCGCTGTAAGAACATTGGACATGACACACCTTCAGCTCCTTTCTAAATTACACCTATAGGCGTGTAATCCAACTGGAAGGCACTTTAATACTATTCTTGTTCCTAAGAGTAAAACTCAGTTCCTTGGTTGCCTGGTTTAAAGGCACAAATGCCTTCTGCCCCAAATTCCATTCACGTTCTACAAAATCAGTGAGGAAAATCTAAAGTCCTGAAACCTTTGAGGTCTCTTCCTTTCCCCTTGGTTACTCTTAAGGTTTATAAAATGACTGCCCCTCACTCTCAGGTCTGAGTAACTTCAACCAACTTCCCTCATGTTGACTTGAAAACAGGAGCTCTCTTCCTAAAATGATCACACAAAAAGCCACTGTTCTGATTAAGTAGGGTTTTGTGTTGTTGTTTTTTTTTTTTTTTTCCTCTTTTTTTTTTTTTCTCTCTCATTCAGAAAGCCTATCCTCGGCCTGTTCTGGGCCTGATTAGAAATCATAATACCTTCTCAACTCTCTAAGGACTTGCTGTTAATATGGGATAAACTCAGCCCTGAAGCCCTGGCTCGGGTAAGCACAGGCACACTGCCTTGGCTACACTTTCTGGAACTTTTTTTAAACTATGACTGCAATGCATGCCCCTTTAAAAAAAAAAATCCAATGGGCAGCAAAATACAGCCATTCCTCAGTTTTTCCCTCTGCTTGTCCACCCCCATCCTGTGTGGCTCCCCGCTTCCCCCTCCCAGTCTCCTGGAGGTTGTGGCATCAGGCTCAGCAGTTGTGCTGCACATTCAAGTGTTTATGGCAGAGACTGGGAAAAAAGAGCAAATTGTTTCCAAGCTAGAGCTCCCATGTGCAGCTCTGCTTTAGAGAAGGGCTTTACATCTGGGGAAAGCGGGTATTCTGATGAAAAATGGACAAGCAGTTCATCCATGTAAAATCTATAGAAAATTAAAGCACAGGAGTCAGCAGCCTCCACCTTCTCGGCCAGCACGCCTATCTGATCTCTGCATTTTCCTGGAATAAATAAGGGGACACAAAGACAGCATCCGCTTTTAAAGAGAAAAGAAGAAAGTTTCCACATTGAGACTTTGCAGACTTCGCTTTCAGGGGATGTCCACTGCACCAAATACCTTTGAAGGGCCGTAAACCATTTAGGGAGGCTGTCTTTCTCCCACTGTGGAGAAACTAATTAATCCTGTTGTGAGCAAATGAACAGAAAGAAAGGAAAGAAGAGAAGAGAGGAAGGAAAAGAAAAGGAAAGAAGGGGAAGACAGAGGAGAGACAGTCAGTCTGACTTTTACAACTTCTCATTCTCCCTGGAAGTTGCAAGTCTCAGCTAACTACCCATTCTGAACTCATTCCAGAGTTCTTACTCTTAGTCACCTTGAATCTTTATGTATGCTAACAAAATTGAACAAAACTCCTGTTCTACCCGGAGCCTCTAATCTTTAAATTACAAAATATTAGACTTCTACGTGTGCATACTGTTTTTCCAGTTGAAGTTGGATCTAACACCTTCTGAAAAAAACAACACTCCGATTAGATTAGCAAAGATGCAACCAAGAGAGAAGAGCAGGGCAGACCGGGCTGCATGCAGCATTCACATTTATAGCTTCCGGACTTACAGGACCTGGTAATCCCCCAAAGCACTGAATTCAAATACATTCAGTATTCACCAAGCCTCTCAGCACAGTTTTCTGCTACTCTTAAAAATGCCTTTTAATAAAGTGTTCATCGTTCTGGAATTATGTATTTACTGCCAATTCTGTTTCCAAATTGACATACCAGAAGCAAAACAGGTACACAGTGGTGCCAAGCTCATCCCATGCCAACTTGGAGCAAGCAGAACGGACAGTCCGTGTGCTTGCAAAGTTCCCCTGCTTACTGAAACTTAAAATACCCACGGCACCAAGTAAACAGATTCCTAAATCCGACAAATACACGTAGAAATTTCCTTCCCCACATGACATGAGAAAATTGCCCTTTGCTTTCTACAGCGAAAGGCTACGCCCCCGAATTAGCAAAAGCTCTTTGCAATGCGGGCGTGCTACGTGCAGCCTGAGCTTTCGGAAACCGGACCGCCAACTCGAGAGCAACCATCTCAGCGACCTTAAAAAAAAAAAAAATCTCCTTTGCAAAAGGCCACTTGGCTTGAGCCCACAGTGCCGTCCTTTCTTTCTCAACAGAGCGGCTACGGAGTGAGCGCTTCCTTACCTCGGGCTGGCTGGGCTCGCTGGCCTTCCCGGCTGCGCCGCGCACCCTGAGCTGGCCTCCTCGGCGCCGAGCAGTTTGCAGCGACTGTGAGCTCCGGGCTGCAGACCTGCGTTATATACGCTGCGAGGCCGGCGGGCGCCTCTAGATGGCAGCTTTGTAACCCTCTTCGCTCTCCGCGCCACCCCGCCGCGGGCGCGCACCCGCGCGCGCACCCCCAGGGAAGCCACGGGGGTCAGTTTCCTGCCCAAGGCAGCTCCCGGGAAAACTCCAGTCTGCCTTCATTTGCAAAGTCCAACCAAGCCACAAGGTCCAGACCCCAAGGGGGAAAACGTCATCAGAAGAAAACCCGCAAAGAAACCCTAGCGCTTTGCAAAAGCATCAAATATTTGTCTGGTCTCAGGTATATCTTTAATAATCCCATTAGCACCAAGGGCTCCTTTGAATGCCACTTAGCTCCAGGGAAGACTTTGTTCCCAAGACGGATTACTCCGTGAACTTCTGAACTTCGGTGTTGATTTATTAAGCCTGGGTTTTCTTTGTTAGTTCCTCCAAAACAGAAGTACAAGTTTTTGTATGAACAATTAATTGATACCACAACATATATACTAAAATTGGGGGAAAGAGCTTTCGCAATAGGTTTATATTTGAATGTTTTTTATGTGTAAAGGACTGCACCTCCAAAATCCTTGAGGATCTAATCAAGATGGTATTCTATGCTGCCTGCCCGGTGCCAGACACATTAGGAGTGTAATAAATGTCTTTTGATAATGTCTTTTTGTGAAGTGAGATTAGCAAGCACTTTATTATTGTCATTATTGAAATCTACATTCTTATCTAGAAGAGCACTGCTAAGGTGCTGTCCATGAGGGAATTCATCTAAAAAGGTGAGCCCTGGATAGCCATCTCTAATGCCCCACTTTAAAAAATCAACCATAAATAAAAGACCCGCCGCCACCACCCTCCCCCCACAAAAGAAACCACATGTGCGAAGTTTTGACTTTCGTTTTCTGTTCTAATTCTTCCAGCATCTTTAAGAGCAGTTAGAGCTGAATGGGTGGTGGCACCAGCTGTATTCATACTTTGACCAGAGCTAAAACTTTTTAAGTTTCTTTTATACGTCAACTAAAAATAACAGCAGACAGCCAAACGCTGAAACTGGAGGGTTGGGAGGTCAAAGTCTCAGGTGGCTAGAAAGCCTCAGCGTGGAGAAAGCCTTTAACAAAAGAAATGTCTAGATAAAGGCCTCCCCTTTCTCTCCCTACTCCAGCAGGAGGGGACCGCACCCCTGCTTTCCAGGGCGCGCCAGGAGGTCTCAGGGCCACCGTCGGGGCACTGACTGTGGCCCTTCTTCTGCCCCATCCAGGCAGCGTCTTGCCCACTTGCTAGACCTGACTGAGCCCAATTTCTCTTCGCATCTCCTGGGCACCGAGCTTCCGGGGCTGCGCAGGAGCCTGCAGGGGCACTGTGTGCAGTGACGTTCACACCAAGGTTTGGGCCAGACCTTGACCCTCTGCAGGAGGCGGGCGCTGGCTTTTCTAGGTTCTGGTTTCTTCTGTGCCGTCCAGTGCCCTCCCCAAGACACAGGTCGGCCTCGGCTGCCCTTTGCTCAGCCCCAGTGTCAGCTGTCCGGAGGAAGCCCTTCAAACAGCTGCTTAAAATCCACTAGAAGAGCCTCATTGATGAGAAATCCTGACAGGATGCGGTTGTGACCGCGGAAGGAAAATGCAAAGTAATTTTTAAAAAGGAGAACCCACTTCATTCCTCTGGGGCCTGGCCTCTGGCAGGGTCTGAGTCTCCACTGCCAAAAAGCGGCAGCTAGTGGCCAGCCGCCTGCACCCGCTCTTGGCCCCGGCCCTGCCCTCGACCCAGCCCTGAACCCACTCCAGGCCCACCCAGTCTCCTCCCCACACCAGCCCCAGCACCCACAAGGATTGTGCCTCTGGGGTCACTGCCCCCAGCAGCTCCCACACACCCCCAGTTTCCTCCAAGCTGGGTGCAGGGGTCTTCGAGAGAGGGCTGCAGAACCCCTGGCCCCAGGCTCTCACCCTACAGGGAGGTACTGGGCAGCTCTGCCTGAGCCACCGTCTGAGTTCTGCTAGGGCGTGTGCTAGAAACCAGTCCTGAGGGGAAATGACAGGCTAAGGGAGCAAAGCCTGGTAAGAAAACAAGATTCCCTGGCCCTCAGGCCTAAAATGGCTCTTTGAAAGTTTTGGAGCATGCACGACTTTTGGAAGGGCAGAAAAATCCCACCTTCCATCCTCCCAGGGTCCTTCTGGTCCAGCAACTAACTGGCATGAAATAGATTACAGGAGGGAAGTGAAATGCCAGTGCCACAGGGCGTGGGTGCCTGGGGAAGGAGCAGAGCCAGCTGCTTGTACACTGGATTGAAGAGAGAATAGTAAACTGTGAAAATGACTAGGTATGTGGAGAGGCTTAAAAGATAAAAGCTATTCTACAAGGTCTTTACGGTGTTCTTTAAGTCCAAACTCCCAGCCCTTAAAGATAAGGATGCCATCTTTCCTTCTGGTATAGGGAGAGGGTCTTTCAACGGGATTTTATCTTCTAAGAAGGCCTAGTAGTCTTCCGCACCTGCTGTCTTTCTGGTGCCCTCACTGAGTTAATAGGCCAGAATAGTGTGTTTTAGCCTCATCAGTAAGGTCCTATATAATGGTTCGCTTCCTTAGGAATGTGTGTGGCTACCTGGAATAGGAAATCCAAGAGCTGTGCCAGCTGACCCAGAATTCAAAGTCCCTGGAAGTTGTGCTGGCCCTCAGTACTTAATGGAAAGGGTCAGGAAGGAGGTTTCAGCCAAGCTCCCCTCCCCTCCCTTGTCTATAACCAGTCCCTGGGATTTTAAACAAACCAGGCTGTTTCCTCTGAGATCTGATCTGCCTGTAGGTGTGGCCCCACCAGCCTCCTGTCTGAAACTCCACTTGACCTAAAAGCACTGAGTTCCTAGAGGGCCGGGGCCATGTGGGCAGGGTCTCTGCTCTTAGTGAGCACAGTTAGAGCCACACCAGCATAGTTAGTATCACCTGTGACATGGCCCGTGGGATGCTCAACTGCACCAGAGGCCTGAGGACCTGACCTTATGGACCCCTGGAGTAGTGTCCCTGGGAAGAAGCTTTGTTATCTAGTAGCTTGGCATGGCAGGTGTCATTTCAATTAGGACTGAACATTCCCCCTAAAATATGTGGAGCAAAGGCCTTAAAGCAAAGAAGGGCCCTACTCACAAGGAGATTGGGTTCCTCTGTGCAGACAACCTGGCTTGGAACTTCGCCATCTACACTGCAGAGGTGGCAAAACTCCACCTCCACCCTCCTTGGGTCCCAGCTGGGTTCGAGAACTGAACTGAAATAAGACAGAATAGACTAACAGGAGAAAACCAGAGTACAAATTTTACATGGCATAGGAGCCCTTGCAAAGAAATGAAGACCCCAAAGAAGTAGTTAGTGTCAACTACTCACATACAGGACAAAGCAAAGTGAAGTGTGAAGAAGCAAATAAGTTGTGTGGAAGGCTTAACAGGTAAGAGTTATTTTTAACAAGATCCTGATAATAGTCTGAGTTTCAACTTTGAATATGAAGATATTGCATCTTTTTCATACAGGGAAGGAATCTTCCTGATGAGAATCTCATCATCTGCTTTTAAGAAATAGCAAGAAAGTCAAGGTGATTGTTTTCCTTTTTCTTTTCCCTGAGACAAGAGTCTCACTCTGCCACCCTGGGATAGAGTGTGATGGCATCATCATAGTTCACAGCAACCTCAAACTCTTGGGCTCAAGTGATCTTCCTGCCTCAACCTCCTGAGTAGCTGGGACTATAGGCACCTGCCACAATGCACAGCTAATTTTCTTCAGGGTTATACTCTGGCTCAGGTTGGTCTCAAACTCCTGAATTCAAGCAATCTATCCACCTTGGTGTCCCAGAGTGCTAGGATTACAGGTGTGAGCCACTGCTGGGCCTGGCAAGTTGATTGATTTCACCTGCTGTTTTTCAAGTGCCTTTGACCTAAATAGTCAATATGCCACAGTAGCGTATTTTAACGGCTTTGATACCATGTCTCCTCGGGCCACTTAGCCTGTTCGGGTCTTAGGCCCCTGTCTTAGCTATTGTAATAAACCCTTCTATTCTTGCCATGTGTGTATTGGGTTCCATGAGAAGATGCGTGTCACCAGTGCCTCTCAGGTACCCAGCCTGACTACTTCTTTTCCCGCTCACCTCTATCTCCAGCCAAATTCCAGCAGCACAGTGTATTTTTTTTATGGAATACAACAGAGATGTGACCCAAGGCTTGACGATATTTTATGAACTCTGATGAATTTTAGAAAGGTTTTGCAATCACAGCCAACTCGGAGCATTCGCTGTTTTCCTGTCTTCTGGTTGAGTGTGTTTCTTTCAGTTACTTGTCACAGCAGCCATGAAAGGTGCCAGTCTCCCTTGTCCCAGTTCCACCACTGAGGAAACTGAGGCCCAGAGAGAGCAGGCAACTGCCCAAGGGTGGCCATGACTGAGTAGGGGCTGAATTCACACCCAGGTGTGCCTGACTACAGGACACAGGCTCTTGCCTGGTACCTTGTACTCTGGAAAAGAAAAGAACAGCAATTGTAAAATATATGAAGGTGTCTTAAGACTACTTACGTCTCAAAAGCAGACCCTAAGGGAGTAATTCAGGGCAGCCGACTTATCAAGAACAAGAAACTAGCATGGAAAGGAGAGAAGGACAGCCAAGGGTATAATTTCTGTCTAAATCTCAGCACGCCCTGGTCCCCATAACCTTGACGTCAGAATTACACCCTGGTCTTATACTCCTGTATCTTTCAACCACTGGGGAAAGACTGCAGGGTAGAAGGCGGGGGATGTAACCCCCAGACACTGCTGAGCTCACCACTTGGAGGTAGAGCAGCTCCAGCACCCTGAGGTTAGACTCCCAAAGGCTAGTTCCAGTCGTCATCCTGCAAACCCACATTCACAGAAACCCAAGGGGGCCCAGGGCATCTGGGAGTGGCTGCTGTCTGATCAATTCTCAGAGCAACTTGTTTCTACCTCAGGACCTTTGCACCTGACATTCTGTCTTCCTGGAGTGCTCTTCCCAGTGACTGTTATACGGCTGCCCCCTTATTATTCTGACCCAGGATTAACTATAATTTCTTTAGAAAGAAGTTTTTTAACTACTTTAGCCAAAGTGTCCTCCCTCCCAGCTGCTCTCTGCTCATGCTGTTTTCTCCACAGCATTTGTCACTCCCCGAACTCACCAGCACTAGCTGCCTTCTCCCCACCGGGGCACACCATGTCGATCCCCAGATGGCACACGCCGGGCATCGTACTCAGTCCTGCGCCCCCATTGTCCCCGCTGCACTTGGCACATGCTTGCTGCTCATAAATATTGTATTGACTCAATGAATAAGCTCAGGTGAATATCACTTTGGAATCAGGTTTTTGCTTTTTCCTAATTTTTC
>NW_003852528.1:1214061-1218138 GCF_000181295.1 Otolemur garnettii | reverse complement strand
CACACCGGTGCTTCTCAAAGTGTATATGGTGAAGGACCAGCTTTTTATTCTTTTCTTTTTTTAAATTTTTGATTCATTACAGAGCAAAAATGTAGTCCCACTGAGCAAAAATTCATACCACGGGAACCTCAAGTGTGACACATCGGACCTGCTGGATACACCCTTCAAGAAGAGCCAGAGGAGCATATTTTTCTGCCATGACATCAAAGTTCCATAAAAGTTCCTAAGCTAAACTGAATTTCGGAACTTACCTCATTGCAGATAATAACCAATAGTCCATACTCTGAGTGGCGCTGCCTTACCCAGATGATGGGGAATGTGGAATATGGTCTTAGGGTCTTAGGCAGAACCATATAGGCAGTTTTTACACACACCCTAAGACCCAGAAATTTTGCTACAAGGTACAAACACCCAACTTAAAGGTATATTTGTTATACCAAAAGAAATATCCAAAAATGTTTCTAGAAAAATTATTCATATGAGCCCCAAACTGAAACTAACCCAAAATTACCAGAAAAGAATATTATAGACCAATATCCGATACACAGTCATAAAAATCCTTTAAAAAAATCAAATCCAATTCAACAGTTATACAATGTATCATAAGTGGGATTTAATCCTCAAATGCAAGGTGGGGTTAACATTTGAAAATTAATGTAAGGCACCAAATTAATGAAGCAGTTCAGAAAATACAAAATCAACTCATGATAACTTTCAGCACACTAAAAACAGAATGGTTTTGATTTGACTATCACTATTTCCCTAATTTGACGTAGGACATGTATGAATTTGATGTATGCTGTATGTGAATACTTAGAGCTAACGTCATATTTAATGATGAAATGTGGACTATTTCATTTCTAAAATTGAGGACAAGGCAAGAATTTCCATGTTTGCCACTTCCTTTCAACGTTGTGCTGGAGATCCTAGCTAGCTAGCACAATTAAGAAGAGATGAAGAAATCAAAGGCATGTGGACTGGAAAGAAAAATGTAAAACCACTTTTATTAGCAGCCCACAGGATTATTTAGGCAGAAAATCCTGATGAATCTGCAAAACAACTTCAATAATTAATAACTGAATTTACAAAGGCCAAGAGTCAGTATGCAAAAATCAGTCGTGTTTCTGTACATCAGCAACAATAAGAAAATAAAATTGTAAAATCCCTGTATGGTAGCATTAAAATGCATAAAATGCATTTGCATATATTTAACAAAAGACAGGTGAGACTCCCGCACTGAAAACAGCCAAAGTAGCCCCAAGAAATATCAAAGACTAAATAAAAGGACAGGAACCGTGTTCAGGGACTGGGAGAATCAGTATTGTTATTTACTTTCTATGACTGATATATGTATTTTTAATTTTAGTTTATTATTGTAGTAACAACATTTAAAATGAGATTTGTCCCATTAACAAATTTTAAGTGTCAAACACTACTGCTGACCAGGTATGATGTTGTACATTGCCACTTTACGCCTCTAATTAGTAACTCCCCATCCCCCACCCCACTTCTAGTAACCATCATTCCACTCTTTAGATACTTCGTATAAGTGGAATCATTCAGTATTTGTCCTTCCGTGATGGGCTTGTTTCATTTAGCAAGCTGTCCTCAAGGTTCACCCATGCTGTCATATGTGTCAGAATTTCCTTCTCTATTGAGACTCAATTGGTGTGTCTGCTATATTTTCTTTATCATTTCATCTGTCAAAAGGCATTTAGGTTGTTTCCATATCTTGGCTATTGTGAATAGGACTTTAATGAACTTGGGAGTACTTCTATTTCATCAGGATCCTAATTTCAATTCTTCCAGATAAAAACCCAGACCTGGACTCTGCGCCTGTGGCTCAAGTGGCTAAGGCGCCAGTCACATACACCTAAGGTGGCAGGTTCGAATCCAGCCCAGGCCCACCAAACAACAATGATGGCTGCAACCAAAATATAGCCAGGCGTTGTGGCAGGCGCCTGTGGTCCCAGCTACTTGGGAGGAGGAGGCAGGAGACTCGCTTGAGCCCAGGAGTTGGAGGTTGCTGTGAGCTATGATGCCACAGCACCCTACCCAGGGGAATATCTTGAGGCTCTGTCTCAAAAAAAAAAAAAAAAAAAACCCCAGACCTGGAGCTGCTAAACTCCTGGAAGGAGACCTTGGAGACAAGCGATTGGTATCTGAATTGGATTCCAGAAGCTCAGGCAACAAAAAAAAAAACAAAATAAACAAGTATTATTACATCAAACTAAAAAGCTCCTGGAAAAAAGACAGCTTACAGAATGGAAGAAAATAGTAATATTTGCAAATTGCATATCTGATAAGAGATTAATCTTTAAAATATCTAAGGAATTCTGACAACTCAATAGCAAAAACAAACAAACAAACAAACAAACAAAAAAACAACGAATAGCCCAGTTTAAAAATAGGCTAAGGACTTAAACATTTCTCCAAAGAAGACATAAAATAACCAATAGATATTTAAAAATGTCAAATTCATGACTGATGGCTAAATGTTACTAATTATCAGAGAAATGCCAATCAAAATAAAATAAAATATCACCTCACACCTATTAGGATGGCCATTACCAAAAGAACACAAGTCATCAAGTATTGGTGAGGATGTGAAGAAATCGGTGGGAACATAAATGGCGCAGTTACTATGGAAGACAGTACGGAGGTTCCTCAAAGCATTGGAAAGAGAACTACCCTATAATCCAGCTACCCCACATCTGGGTATTTGCCCCAAAGAGTTGAAATCAGTGTTGTTGCTATGTCAATTCTCCCCCAACTTGGTTTTTAGATGCAATGTCATCCTAATTGAATTCCTGGAAGTTGCTTTCGTAGAAATTGGCAAGTTGATTTTTAAATTTTATTGAAATACAAAGGACCTAAAAACAGCAAAAATGCTTTTGAAATGGAAGAACATTGGGGGACTCACATTCTGTGATTCTGTGACTTATTGCCCAGCAATGATGATCGACCTGGTGTGTGTTGGCATTATGACAGGCGAGGAGGCAGAACCGCACTCAGCCCCAAACAGACTCGGGCATGGACCGCAATCCACAAAGGCACCGTGGCAACTGGCCAAGATTAAGAATGGTCATGCCCAGCTGTTGGGCTAGAAATCAAATAGTCATCTATACAGGTGGGGATCGGCTGGAAGGAAATTTTTTGTTGTTGTTCTCTTTTTTTATTTCAAATTCGTATGAGGGCATGAATGTTTAGGTTACATTGTTTTCAATTCTAATATAAAATTCAAGTTGAACTTGAGCCTTTCACCCAGGGGATGTGCTACGGACCCACACATTCTGCACATTAGGTGAGATCTTGCCATTAGCCCTCCCTCCTCCCTGGGACTAAGTCTTAAGACTCTTGTTTCAATGCTTTTTCTCACTACACCTTGTTGGGGAAAGTTTCCATAACAAATACTATGCCAGATTTAAATCCTTGTTTTTTCTGAAACAGAATTGCTTTATGTAAAGTGTTCCTTATGTTCATCTGAAATTACTCATTATGCTTGCTATTAAGACATTTATTTTTAATGTTGTTTAATTAGACTTTTAGGCTCCACCCTTAAGACTTTTTTTTTTATTAAATCATAGCTGTGTACCTTAATGCAGTTATGGGGTACAGTGTGTTGGTTTTATATACAATTTGAAATACTTTCATCAAACTGGTTAACATAGACTTCACCGCATTTTCTTAGTTATCATGTTAAGATATTTATAGTCTACCCTTAGTAGAATTAACATGTACCCTTGTAAAATGCACCGTAGGTGTTGTGCCACCAATAACCCTCCCTCCCTCCCTCCAACCCATCTGCCCCCCCACTCCCTCTCCTCTTTTCCCTTCATCTTGGGCTATAGTTGGGTTCTAGCTTTCATATGGAAGTGTGGGCACTTATAGATTATTTTCATAGTAGGGCTGAGTACATTAGATACTTTTTCTTCCATTTTTGAGATACTTAGCTAAGAAGAATATGTTTCAGCTCCATCCATGTAAACATGAAAGAGGTAAAGTCTTCATCTTTTCTAAGGCTGCATAATATTCCATGGTCTACACATACCACAATTTATTAATCCATTCATGGGT
>NW_003852528.1:1209451-1211123 GCF_000181295.1 Otolemur garnettii | reverse complement strand
TGAATGGTTAAGTTTAAGTCTAAAATTTCTTTGCTTAGTTTCTTACTGGAGGATCTATCCAATACTGTCAAAGGGGTGTTAAAATCTCGGACTATTATGGTGCTGGAAGAAATCAAGTTGCTCATGTCTGTTAGAGTCTTTCTTGTAAATTGAGGCACATTCTGGTTGGGTGCATAAATGTTAATAATTGAAATCTCATCATGTTCAGTGTTACCCTTAACCAATATGAAGTGACCATCCTTATCTTTCCTTACTTTTGTTGGTTTAATGTCTATTGTATCTGCGAATAAAATTGCAACACCTGATTTTTTTCTGACTTCCATTTGCCTGAATTATAGATGACCATCCCTTCACGCTGAGTCTATATTTATCTAAAGTAAGATGAGATTCTTGTATGCAGCAGAGCAGCAGATATCTGGCCCAGGTTTTTGTATCCAGTCAGCCAATCTGTGCCTCTTTAGAGGACAATTTAAGCCATTCTCATTAATTGAGAATATTGATAAGCTTGGTAGTATTTTGTGTATCAAGTTTTTTTGAAAGTCCAGTGGACATTTTTAATCCTTTTGCCACTGTAGAAGTTGGAATTTGATCAAAAGTTTCTGCATAAGTTTACTCTGGTGGTAGAGGATTGTGCTGGTCATTATGGAGGATAGGTCTGAGAATATCCTAGAGAGCTGGTTTAGTTATAGCAAATTTCTTCAACATGTGAATTTCATTAAAGTATTTAATTTCTCCATCATAAGTGAAACTCAGTTTAGCTGGATACAGGATCCTGGGGTGAAAGTTATTTTGTTTTAGGAGGTTAAAGGTCGATGACCACACTCTTCTAGCTTGAAGTTTCAGCAGAGAGATCTGCAGTCATTCTAATATCCCTCCCCTTGTAGGTTATGGTTTTCTTATGTCCAGCTGCTTGCAGAATTTTCTTCTTCATATTAACTTTGGCAAAGTTAATTTAATGTGTCTGGGAGATGCTTTATTTGAGTCATGCTGGAGTTCTGAAACTGTCTGCCATCTGAATTTCAGAATGTCTTGCCATGTTTGGGAAGTTCTCCTCAATTATCTCTTAGAGTAGAGTATCTGGGCCTTTTGAAGCAACCTCAGGAATTCCTATAATTCCTATAAGACAAATACTAGTTTTCTTTGAATTGTCTGGGAGCTCTCTGAGAGAAGATCTGTTTTTGCTCTCTACTTCTTTTCCTCTCTGAGCATTTGGGAGCATTCAAAAGCTTTGTCTTCAATGTCAGAGATCCTTTCTTCTGCCTACTCCATTCTGTTCCTGAGGGATTCTACTGTATTTCTCAGATCTTTGAGGGCTGCAAGTTCTTGCCTCACTGTGTTAAAATCTTTGGTGATTTTGTCTTTGAATTCATTGAATTCTTGGGACAACTTTTGACATGCTCCTTGAATTTCTAATTCCATCTTTACCTCCATTCTGTTAATCTTATTTGCCATACAAATTCTGAATTCAATTTCTGACATCTCAGCTCTTTGTTTATGAATGGGATATTCTGGTGTGTCCGCCTTGTTGTTCCCTGGGGGAGTTGATCTACTCTGATTATTCATGTTGCCAGAGTTTTTCTGCTGATTCTGCCCCATGATTATTTTTCACCATTTGACTACATGAGCAGATAAGGCGAAATTGGATTGGGGTTCCTGGAATAATGATTAACCA
>NW_003852528.1:1197035-1209242 GCF_000181295.1 Otolemur garnettii | reverse complement strand
CACCATGCCCTCCAGGGGCAACAACTGGAAAAGGAAAATCAAACCTTCTCACAACAACACAACCAGGGTACCACCTTGGGGGTGACTGGCCCAGGTCAAGAGTTCCAAATCAATTGTCCTAGTCAGCACCCAGTCTCAAGTGGGAGCGTTCAAAAGGTCTCCAGCAACTAGATAGCAGGAGTCTGCTGGCAGCTCAAGTATGACTCACTTTGGTGCTCCATGGAGTCAGAAGGGCCCACCCAGCAAATGAATTAGTCTCAAAAGGTTGATGTCTCCTTCCCCACCTGGCACCTCTGTCACATCCAGTCACTGGTAACCCCACAAGGCTGTGACCCAGTTCCCTTCAATGAGCACATGCACCAGGGGTTTGTGCCTGCCTGAGTCACTGGGAGATCTATGTCTCCTCGGCCAGACCACACTCTGCCACCAGCCGGCATGGGAAGCTGAATCTTGACTACCTCAGGTGCTTACTGGAGGCTGGGGAGTTTCACTCAGTTCCAGCCCTGCCTCTGATTGATGTTGCTGCCACTTATATTCTCGCAGAATTTGCGTTTCTGTCCTAGCAATATTCTCCTGTGGGCCAGGCGATGTTTGAGTTCACAAGAACTGTGATTCAGCCCTGCCCTGTGCTGCTGCCATTGTGCCAATTCTCCTAGAACTGGCATCTCTGTCTCTGCTGCCATCTGTGTTAAGGCAGGCATGGTTAGAGTTCACAAATGGCTCTCAATTCCTGCCCTTCCCTGGGCTGATGCTGCTGCCACACCTGCTGTTGTCCCAGCCATGCTCCCCTGGGGACCAGTTGCATCTTGGACTTACAAAAGCAGCAATTTAGATCAGCCCCGCCCTGGGAGTATGCTGCCTCTGCATACGTGGGTTCTATTCTCTGTCCCCACTGCAACACACCTGGGCAGGTACCACCTCAGGCATACCCTTTGCACATGGGGCCTGCATTTCTGTCCCAGATCTGTTCCACCCATGGCTGTCACTGGAGCAGAGGCCTGGCTCCCTCTGCTTTCAAGGAGAGGTGGTAAGTGTTTCTCCAAAACATCACCAGGGTGTAAGCCCTATTGTTCCCACCACTGCCACTGCTGCGCTGTGCTGCAGGGCACCATCTCTCCCTCCCCCATATGGCTCCCTCACTCCATAGTCCTCACTTTACACTGTGTCGCTGATTCAGCACAGACTTGTAATAGCCCATGCCCTGTCCACACCTCCCAAGAAAATGCCCAAGAATCTGGACTCCATGGGGGACAGGCTTAAAGACCATAGAGTGAGAGTAGAGGGGAGTGCTGGGAGCTCAGAATTGAAGGTAGAGTATATATTAAGTTTTATGCCTGGCAGAAGAGTGCCATAGCACACTAGTGGGTCCTCTCTGGGGAAGGAGTTCCAGTTTTTAGAGGGTCTCTTCCATGGGATAAAATAGGAGGATATCTAAACTCTGCTCACTTTTTTGTAGAAAGTATACTGCGAGCCATTCTCATTGGGGAGGGAACTTCCATCAGCTTGGCAATGGGTTTTGTACTACTTTTTGTTTCCTTGGAGGTCTCAGCTCTCCTCAGCAGGGGTGATATGCACACTTCTATCTTCTCTCTTGGCTCAGCTCCAAATCATCAGCTTACTTGCTAAACTTCTGTCATTTAACTCTCCTTCTGGATGGGAGGCTCTGTGTAAGGCTGGCTCCAGTGGGCCATCTTGCCTCCTCCCTTGGCTGGAAGGAAATTTTCTGGAGGTGCTGAAATGTTTTCTGTCTCCACTAGAGTAGTGGTTGTGTGGGTGTACTCATTTATCAACACTCATATAACTGTACACTGGAGATCTGAGCTTTTCATTAAATTTCACCTCAATAAAAAAAGCAAATTGCAGAATGTTCATATAAAGTGATATCATGTATATAGAAATTTAAAGCACTCATGCATTTTATTTGTGGACATATACAAAGAGCCATAGATGGAAGAAAAGCTGCACACCAACTTGAGGACCTGGCCCCTTTTGTGCGGGGAGAAGAGAAATGGGATGGAGTGAGGCACACAGTTGTGTTACACCATCTCTATTTATGTTTTTATTTCTTTAGGCAATGTATTCATATTTGTTAGATCTTATTGGTGGAGACATGGGTATATTTTATATTAGTGTTCCCTATGTTTGAAATTTTTCATTCTTAGCTTTTTTTTTTTTTAAGAAAAGGAAAAAAAAACTTGAATAGAAAGTTCTGGGTAAAGGATTACTTTTTCTGCTTTCACTTCATTGTAAAGTTTGACACAGAAAAGAATTTTTGTGATCTCAGAGTGAGGCCAGAAGACTTTTTCCATGAAACTGTATCAAAGTGTGGAGGGTCTAATGAGATACCAAGAACATTGGGTCAAACCTACATCTCCTTTCTCTGAAACACTGGCAACATTCTCAAGAAGTATGATTTTACCCTTCTCAAACTTCAATATATAGATTTTTAACTTCAAAACACAAGAGGGTTTCAGCTCAAAAAAAAAAAATCTAAATCCTTAAGGCAATTAAAAAATAAATTCCTGAGTTTAATTTCATAAAACTATATCAGCTGATGTGGGTTTTAAGATTTCATATTTTATGTATGCTAATGGAATTCTATATTTTCATTTCTACTGATGTTTGAAAATGCCTCTATAGAGCTTGGAACAATTATGTGAGGTAAAATTAGTAAAGGGAGACTCTCCTTCCTTCCTTCTTTCCTTTTCATTGTGAAATAATCATAAACTCACAGAAAAATTTCAAGGAAAGAACAAAGACTCTTTTTTCCCTGAGCCATTTGAGAGAAGGCTGCTGACCGGATGGCCTCTCACCCTCTAAATACTAAAGTGTGTGTTTCTCACAGACAAGGATCTCTCCTGCTCTCTCCCAATGCAGCTGCCAACTCCAGGAATTCCACATCCATCCTCTCCTACCTTTAAGCTCCACACTCCACTCAAGTTTCACCTGTGTTCCAGTCACGTCCGGCTAGGGAAAGTCTCCTTGGGGTCACGTGTTGAATTTAGTTGTTCTTTCTCTTTAGTTTCCATGAGTCTAGCAGTTTCTCAGACTTCCCTTGACTTTCCCAATGTGGACATATTCAAACATAATGGGTTGATTTTGTAGACTGTCCTTGACTCTGGGCTCCTCTGATGGGTCTGGATAGTGAGATCCAGTCCAGTGTTTCTGCAAGTATATCTCAGGAGACAGGGCATGTTCTCAGGGCAGCCCACCTGCTGGTGGCCAGAGCCAGTCTGTCCCATTATTGATGACTTTGTTCACTATTGATGACTATTGTTCACTTTGGTCCCTTGACTTAGGGACTGGCTGTCAGGCTTCTCCACTGTGCCTCTTTTCCATATGTAATTAATAGGTATTTAAATCTCTGCAAAAATTGCATTCTTTCTCAAACATGCAGTTTATTCATTTGTTTACTGTGTCTGTGAACCTTGTGGGTTAGTGTTTCCTTTAGTGGGTTACCCATTACTCTCAGTGTTTATCTCACAGCTCAGATGGTCCCTGATATGACCAGTGGTAACTGGCTTCTGCAGCCTTCTGATATACCCCATCATTCTTTGAATACACCCTTGTTTTCTAGCACAAGAAGTTGGTTCTTGCTCATCTTGCACTTTCCCCTGGAATCTCCCTTTCTAAAGAGCCTTGGTGGAAAATGGTATTTAGAAACCAAGATCTGGGTGCAAAGTGTGCTCATTGCTGTTGGTGTGGTACAACTCCCGGCTCTCTCAGTGGACAGAGACAAGACATATATAAATATAAATATATATGTATGTATGTGTATATATATATATATATATATCACACACACACACATTAAAACACATGTACATACATCTGCATGCAAAACAACCAGTTCACACAGTTCACACCAATATCTCCAACTCCAGCCCAACAGACAGGGTTCATTCACATCTTCTTCATGCTGTGTGGTGAGACCCCTGCCTTCCTCATCCTTACTATAGTGAGTTATTGGTCAGCCCCATTGGATGTAATCCTATTAGTTTCCCATTGCTGCTCTAACAAATTACCACAAATTCAGTGGCCTAAAACAAGACATTAATTTTCTTGCAATTCTGGACATCCTAAGTCTAAAATATACCAATAGGGCTGCATTCCTCCTGTGGGCTTCATGATGCATCTGTTTCTTTGTCTTTTCAACTTCTAGGTGCCACCTGCTTTCCTTGGCTTGGGCTCCCTGCTCAAATCGCTTCAGCCTCTGCTCCATCCTCAAATCTCCAGCTACGGATCTCCTGCCTCCTCATATGAGGACCTCTGCAATTTACAGTGACTCACCTAGATACTTCAGGACAATCTCTTCATCTCAAGACCCTTAGCTCAATCACATCTGCCAAGTCCCTTTTGTCATATATGATAACACAGGTTCTGGGGATGAAGATGGGCCCTTACTCAGCCTCCCACAGGAACTAACCTCCCATTTCTACTGCAGCCCCATCCCTGGCTACACAAAGCCCCCTCCTCTTCCTGTCTGGGCCCTGACTCACATTCCTAGACAATCTCCTTCCCTCCTATGGATGTCTGGGCCCTAGTACCCACACGGGGCATTCTCCTATGAGAATGCCCTCCTCATCCCTGGACTCCACGAAGCCCTCCCAGGGACCCCTCCCCACCAGAAACCCTACCAAATGGATCAAGATGGAACTGTTCAGAAAGAAAAGGGATGAAATAGGCAGAAGAAAGATCTCAGTTTCTCAGCACAGGCTCCCATAAATCATTAACAACAAATTCCCACATTTTCTATCTAAAGTTTTCTTAGCTTCTGTAGAAATCCAGTGCCAAAAGAGTGAGCTGACACATCTTCACCGTCTTTCTCTCTTTTTTTATTTTAAGGCAAGAAGGATGCATAAGGTATATTTGTTGCTTATTTTCAGAACCCCAACTCAAACTGGGTTAGGCAAAAAAATAAAGGTTCTTACGACCTCCCCCCCAATGCAGGATGATGGGAACCAGGACTCCAAGGGTGTCTTCCTGCCACTTTCCTCTGTCCTCAAAGTCCTGGGTGTATCTTCTGGGTTGGAATCAGGGCTAGAGGTGGCCTTTAGGGCTCAAGTAGCCTTAGCTCCACCCCCAGGTGTGAAAGAGGCTTCTCTGTCCTCATACCAATTTGGAAAGCACCATTTCTAACATGGACCAGGAGCCATTCCCTGGATCCATCACTGGGGCCAAAGAGCCAGGGCCAGTTATGAATGAAGTAGCAGAGGTGAAAGGTCCTGCTCTGCCTTACCCCATCAGGGTTTTCAGGGGAGACACTCCCCACACTTGACACAGAAAAGCACTCTTATACTCAGGCTTGGTGTACCGAAAGACTCTGTGTACTTTACAAGAGACAAAGGTTTGGGGAAGAGACAAGTCCAGAGAACCAGGGCATGGATTTGAAGAATTGTCAGGTGGAGGCACATGGTAATTTTGTCCAGTACTAGACCTGTCCAGTACAGCAACCAGGGAGGGCAGCTGGTGAGGTGTGAGCAGGAACTCTCTGGAAATCACAAGTAACAGGCAGTGAGCTGCCTGTCATGTGGACACCTCACAAGCTTGGCAACCACATGGGATATGAAGATCTGGGATTCAAACCTGGAGTAGGGGGCAGGGATGGAATACAGGACCTTTACGGTCCTTTCCGCACTTGACATCAGTGCAGCCCTACTGTGATGCTGACTGATGTATTGCCTCTCAGCTATAAATGCACCCTTTTTGCCTGCTCTGTGAAAACTGATGTGAGCCCTATAAATATTTTTACTCTGCCAGATGGCATGATATTAAGCTGTCAGGAGAGGGTGCCAGAGAGACATGGCAGGAGAAAGGGCTGAGCTCTGCACCATCCTGCCAGGCTCTGGGTTTCTCCAGTGCCCAGGTCACCCAGAGCATGGCAGCCCGCAGCCTCCCCTAGCTCTTCCCAGGGGTTGTATGGCAGATGTCTCCATTGAAACAGTGCCTAAGAGGACAGGTTTCTGCCTTCTGGGGAGCCCTGCTGAGCTGGATGAGCCTGGATCTCAGCCCTAGAGTCACAGCTGCTGCGACGTCTGCTAGTCTGTCCTCTCCAGAGTTGTCTTTACTTCTTACCAGCCCATCCCTCCACATACCAACCCTCTGCTACAGTTAAAAATGCAGTAGATCCAACATTTCCTGTGCAAATTCCTGTGTGGTTTCTGTCTCTGACTGGTGCCCCCACCTTCAGTCTAAAGGCCACTATCTTCCAATGCCTTTCTGGATGCCTTCACCCCTCGTGGCCCAGAGACCTTTCACATAGAACTATTGGCTCAGGCCTTAATGCTGCTCACGTTATAGTTGTTCATGTAAAATGTACCAAGGATTAGTAGCCCCTCAAGGCTAAGGGGCTGAGTCTCACTCGCCGTCCTTTCCTGGGAGGGGCAGGTATCAGAGTCTCTGAGACTTTTCAGGTGACACTGTCCTCCTGGAGCCTGAGCTCTACGGGCATGGAGACATGGCAAGAAGAAACTCTGCTCCTCCTGGTGCTGTGTCCACGGCAACCTCTGTGACCCCGTGACCTCACGAACCTCTGTGCTGTTGCCTACCCAACTGTGGTGCAGAAAGCAGGAGTGAAAGGAGTTTCTGAAGACAGCCCCACACAGAGTGTTGAATAACAATGCAGTAGAGATGAAATCATTAAACATTACCGGAGGGGGCGGTGCTGGTCCCTAGGTGGGTAGGGCGCAAGCCCCATATACCAAGGGTGGAGGGTTTGAACCCAGCCCCAGACGGCTAAAACAGCAGGGGTAACTGCAACAAAAATAACCAGGCAGTGTGGCGGGAGCCTATAGTCCCAGCTACTCCTGAGGCTGAGGCAAGAGAATCACTTAAGCCCAAGAGTTTGAGGTTGCTGTGAGCTGTGACACCATGGCTTTCTACCGAGGGTGACAGAGTCTCACTCAAAAACAAACAAACAAACAAAAATCACTAGAGAAAGTATTTTTTTCTTCTCAGGCCTTGATATGTTGAGACACAGCTCACTCCTTTTACTGACAGACCCTCCTCAGCCCCTGCCAGCCCCTCAAGGCTGCCGCTGTGGTCCCCTGTGGAAAGCCCTTCCCACCCCTCCACCACCACTGTCCTGACCTGGGTGTGTCTCGGGAGCAGGTCCATGCCCACACTCTTACCCAGGTCCAGAGGGTGAGGAGCTTCCCTTTGGAGTCTCAGATTTTAACCAGGTACTTCTCTCTGCACCTGAACTTACTGGTTGTGATTCTGATTGGAGCAAACAGGTCATTTTCTTGCTCAACCTGTGTTCTTCGAGGTGCAAAAACAGAGGGCCCCTCGTGGGACTGTGGGCATCAATATGCCACGTGCCACTGTGGCTCTCTTAGGTGTGAGCTGGGTGGTGATCTGAGCCCCCCTCCTCCGTTTGCTCCCTCAGATCCACCTCTGCCCTCCTCCGGCCGTTGTCTGCCTGTGACGGGAAAAGGACTAGGAAGAGCAGCAGGAGAGGCTGGCCCTCCTCCCCACCCTCACCCCCGGCCCTCCTCCCCACCCTCACCCCCGGTGCCCTGCAAAGCAGCCAACTCCAGGCAACTCTACCCCCTTCTCCATAAGGGTGGGTCCAGGTGCTGTGGGGCTGACACACCTGGTGTTCCTCTCTACGGAAAAGCAAAAGAGTGCCAAGTGCTACTTCAGCTACCGAACAGCCAATGAGCCAGAGAGGAACCTGAAATCAGAATGGGGGACAGTGGGCCAATCTGGACCTTCTGCAAATTTCCCAAACAGTTTGACAGCATGAACACATCCCTGGGGCCACTTCCAGGAGATAGAGACCAGTGCAACCTTCCCATGACCCCAGGGCCACTCCCTCCCTGTCCCCCACCCCACCCATGGCTACACACCTATATCTTCATTCCACTCTCTGGAGCCCACACACAGAGCATGTCTTTGTAAATATTTGTAAATATATCCAATCATGTCATCCTAATTCATCTATACTTTCTGCTTTTTTAACACTGGCAAGCATTTACCATTTTTTCCAAATAAGATTACTGCCCTCCTCACCCCAAAAGGAAGTGATTCTGGATCACTGCCACATACAGTGAGCACCGCTAAGAATAGAACTGGGGGAGGGGGGAGGCTGGAAGGAAAGGCACCAAAATCTTAAAGGTGGTTCTCTTGGGATGCTAGGCACTGTGGCGATGTTTCCCTCACTTCTGATTTTACTAATTTCTTCACATTTTCACCATGTGTAACAGAAAGTGCCCAAACTTTGTATGGAGATCGATCCCTTCTCTCTCAGCATCTGTCCCCTCCTGCCTCCGCACAGCACAGGAGGACACATTCAGAAATCCTGGCCAGCAGAAGGGTCTGCCTCCCCCCCACACCCCTTTTCAGGGTCTCACAATGCACATTTACATCTTAAAAGAGTATCACTATTTTGCTTTGAGAAATCTCCTGGGTCTTCCATGCAAAAATGTGAATACTCTAAATCAGGGTTTTAGGCAGGAAACCTGGGCAGAAAGTTTTGCAAAAAATGAGACCATGTTTCAGTTGCTAAAATGCAGCTATTGATATAAGAAGCAGCCAAGCCGGGGTGTAGAGACCGTGTCCAAGCCACCAACGAGGCTGTGTGGGATCAGCAGCCAGGCCAGGGGGTGGCCCGAGCCGAGGGCTTCGGCTACTTAATCTGCAGTATGAGGGCATCTGTGGGACCAGAACGTTGCTGTCTCAGGGTCAGTTCAGGGGCAGGGGGGACAGGGTCCTAGACACAAGGATCACAATCCAGGGCACAGGGAACCAGGTCTTGGAGGTCTGGGCTGAACTAGAAATTGATGCTGGTTGAAACTAAAATGGAGACATATGATATTTTTTTCAAATGGCACGAGGCACATTTTGTCTGCAAAGCTCCATTTTGCCTTTCAGAAGCCTCAGTCTGCTGGATAAGAGGGGAGGGGGACAGTGAGGATGCAATCTGTTCTTACATCAGGGTCAGCTAGTGCACAAACCAGCTGGCGTCCAGACCCCACCTTCCCACAGAGACAATGTGTACCCAGAGAGCGAGCAGGAGGGGCCACCAGCCTACCCACGTACCCTGGCACTGCTATGCCTGCCCCGGCCTGGGGGTTTCATGGAGCAATGCCCTCTGAGTTCCTCCTGGGGACCCAAGAGCACACTTTCCTTCCTGCAGCCATAGGCTTGCTTGGGGGGCAGCCGTCTCCAGCTCAGTCACCAGTTGGGTATCCCCTGAGGCCCAAGCAGGGATCTCTAATGGCTGGTGGGAGGGGAAACAGGGCTATAGGGCACCAGGCACCAGATCTCAGCTTCCAGGTTGGGCCTGGCACAGAGCCTGAGCCGGATGCTGAGGGGCAAAAACCATGGGCCCCTCCACGAGTCCCCAGGCCCCCAGCCCAGCCCTCGGGGGGATGTGAGATGCAGAGACAGGGGCAGTGCCTTGGGAACATGGCCAGGAGGGCAGGTGATCCTCCTGTGCTGAGCCAGGTGGGGAAACTCAGTCAGGGAGGCAAAGCAGAGACTCCCCCCCCACACAAGGTAGCAGCTCAGTGGTAAGAAACCAAGAGGAAGGGGCACAGGCCCCAGCTGTGGGAAGCAGAGAAGTGAATCATCCTTCTCATGGATTTCCCGAGAAGTGACCCCATCGACGAGCATGCGTTTTACTGCCTGATGACACGGAGGTGCTGACTCACCGTGGTGACTGCCTCGTTTTCTTTTATCCAGGTCTCTAGAGTGCACACTGGCCTGGCAGGTGTGAGGACGAGGCAAACACCCACCCACCCCAACATCTCCCACGGGGAACTCGTCTGGCACAGCAATGCCTTGACATTACAGGCCCACAGGACCCCAGGTGGAGCACAGAGGAGGATGCCACTGACTTCTCATACTCTGCCTTCCCCGGTGTGGCCACAAGGACAGGAGGGGACTCACCTCCAGGCAAGAAAGCACGTCACTATGGCTGCAGCAGCAGAGCTGGGCCCTCAGTTAACCTGCAGTCAGGAAGCACTTGTCCAAAGGGCTCTGAAATGGGAAACTTCACCACCGGTCACACCACACAACATGACTTCAGAAATTCTAGACCAGTGGAAACTTCCTCAGCCACATTCGAGAAACTATTTACCCACAGTCCTCTAAGAATGCGCGGGTTGAGATGTGGCTTACCACCAATTGTCTTCTACTAAACATAAGACAGGTAACATCCACATTCAGCATGCACTCCCCACAGGTGTGTGGGCACTGAGATAGCTGCGTCTCCTGTGGTATGGCGGCCACCTCAATCAGGAGGCTGCTTCCTGCCAGCTGAGGCGGGTGGACCCTGCACAAATCTCCCAGTGCCACTCATAGCCCTGCTCCCCTTCTCACAGTCAGAGAGGCTGCAAGCAAGGAAGGTGCTGCCACGAGGAATATCTCCGCCCCACGACAATTTAGTTGAAAACCAGATCTTTTGAAAACCTAACTGGCTGCATGCCTTTCAAGTGGTCAAGATCCTTCACGTATAAGGGCCCTTCACAGGGACAGATGTGCCAGACACTGTGTGCCGGGACCCAGAGGATGCCAGCCTTCAGGTCACCGAGGAGAAATGCAGGGTACCTGGGGTCTCCCTGTTGGTAGGGGCAGGGACAGGGGACCGCTGGAGCCCTCAGACGGGTGACTGACCAGGGTCCCGTAAAAGGATGATGGAGAGGCTTACAAAGACCACAGAGGGCCCCTGAAGCAGCTTTGGACCAGCAGAGCTGGAAGCCATCCCCTTCCCCACACCCTGACCCCAAGTCTGCAGCAGGGTGGGGATGAGAGCAGAGCCGAGCCCGGAGGAGAGCATTGTGCATGAGCGTGGCAGGCTCACTGGCAGCAGGCATGCCAAACCTCCCTCGGACGGGGAGACGTCAGGGCAGGGACACCTCGACCCGAACGAAAGGCATCTCAGCTCAGTTGTATTGGAAAAGAGATAAACAAGGTTTATCATGGGTTCTCAGTAACACACTAAAGCAGTCTCAGATTCCTCCCAAAGTTGACCTCACTTATTTAAGGTTCTGTATTTAATTAAACCACTCTAAGTTTTAACGAAAAGATGCTCAAGTTAAAAGTTTTAAGAACAGCAGTAAGGGTGTGTGCCTTTGGTGTTTACTGTTAGGAAGGAAATTCCCACATGGTAACATGGCCTCTGCGAGTGGGCAAGAAACTCACCCAGTAAGTATAAATCACAATTCAATAAATACTGAGCTGCGCTAATGGGAGGTTTTATTGCTGTTTTGTCAGAAAAAGTCAACATATGCAAGTCTCCTCAACTAGTGCTCCCCGTCTGGGGCACCCACGAGTTGTGGGGGGCTCTCTGCCCAAGCTGAGCTATAACTCTTGCCCACAAGGTTCACAACGTCCACTTGAAGCTGTCCTCTCCCTCAACTGGTTCGTTCACAACAGATGGGACAGGGGGCAGCGCTGAGGGGTCAGGTCCTAGACTGATACACACAGTGCCACACCCTCCATGGGAAGGCTGGACAGGGAGATGGTGACACACCCTGCCTTGGTTCTGGCTGGAAGGGGAAAAGTATTCTCCAAGAATACAAAACAACATACCAGACCTTATGTGGGAACACAGCCTGTTATCATACCAGGTCCAAAAAATCTTAGCTGAGAATTTACCGTATTTTGCTATATATAATCTGTTCATGTGTATAACGTGCACCCATGCTTTTTGGCCAAACTTTCAGGAAAATGCCTCTCAAGAAAGTGGCCAGCTCTCAGCTAGGAGAGACACATTGGGGAGAGCTAATGCTCCCCTGGTAAATGTGTAAATCACACCACCCTCCTGTAGTCACTGTTCTGTGAAAGCTGCCTCTTCCCTCTCTCCCGAGAGCCCTTTCCTCCCTGCCATGTTGGGGGCTGGAGTTGAGATGGCCACACCCTGGCCAACATGGAGGAGCTCCTGAGTCTTCTTGGCCCTGAAGCAGCCAGGTGGGACCCTGGGGCCTGTGCAGGGCTCCTGGTCCTCTCCGTGTGGCCAGGACCTGGGCCACAGTCCTCACCCCACATCACCTTACCAGCCCCACCACAGCCCCCTCCCCAATCGCACCACTCAGTGGAGGCTGCTCTGGCCCACTGTCCCCAGATCCCAGACCCTCCCGGACTGGAACCCCATGCACCTGTGTGGGCTCAGGAGGCAAGGTGAAATATTCCAGGGAGGCCCACGCCATACCACCCATCTATAATAATGTGCATCCTTATTTCTCTCTCAAAAATTTGGGC
>NW_003852528.1:1194513-1196563 GCF_000181295.1 Otolemur garnettii | reverse complement strand
GGAGTTCAACACCCACATGGAGCATAAAACGTTTTCAGAGAGCTGGAGCCAAAAGAGGGGCTGGTAACAGCAGCCTGGGAGAAAAGGCAGCTTGCACCAAGCGTGGGGCAACTTGACGAAAACCTGACTTCTCAGCTGCAGCAACTGAAGCCAGAAGTCAGTGAAATCATTGTCTTAGCAGGATGAGGGGTAACAGCTGTCAGTCTAGAATCGTAAATGTAGGATAATTATCTACTAAGAACGAGTACAAAATAGCAGCCATTTAATAAGACGACCAAAAATAGAATTTTCTACCAACAAACCTTCCCTAAAGGAACTTCTCAAAGGTTCTGCTTCTGAAAGAAAGAAAATGAAATTGGACATGTAAGAAGGAAGAGTGAGCACAGAAAATAACGCACCTGCAGGTGAACCCAGACCCGTTCAGGTCTTGGGTCTGGGAGGACTACTGTTCACACATAAGGATTTTGTATTCTTCAGCAGAGACACCTGGAGACACATTTGCCTCTCTAAAGAGCATTTCTCACTGAGGACCTGAACTTCAGTAACTGTGCTTATACTTTAACACTGTACGAGTTGAAATATGTCAAAAAGAAAAAAAAATTTAATGAGACTATTTTTAAACAGTCCTTATCTCTGAAGAGGCTCTAGGCCAATTTCATGCCCTTCTTCATGTTTTCCACATTTTCTAGAATCTTGTTGCTGAAGTCTGGCGTCCACCTGTCGTGACAGTGTGTGGTGTGTGTGACACGCTCAGGGTGTCTCCCCAGCCTCCAGTTCTCTGAACCACCACCGAGAGTGGACCCACCTGGCAGGAACAGACCCCCAGGTAAGGAGCTAGGGGTGGGTGACACTGTATTAATCTACAGTTGGGAAGAACTGCCCTCAGAGCCAGCCCCTTTCTCTCTCTGTAGCCAATTCTTGAAAATAAGCCAAATCATGATGAGAAGGTGTCTCCACTGGGGTGGGCTCAGGTTAAACGAGCCCCTGCATAATGCCCACAGGAAGCAGGACCTGCTCATCCTTCTTGCCACTGGCCCAGGTCACCAAGTCTCCTGGATCAGGCTCCCCTGCAGGGCCTGGATGCACTTCCAGCATCCGTGTCTACAGCTCTGCGTGCTCCCTGCTACCCAGGCTCACTGACCCCTATGTCCTACATGGACAAACCTTCCCTCCACAGGGCAGTCCGTCTGGCTGACTCAGCACCCACTCCGAGTCATTGGACACCTGATCACCTTCAGATATTATAATTAAAATCCCAGAAGACACTTTTACACCCTCATATCTAATTTCTCACTCTAACCACCAAGAACTGACAACACATTTTGTTAAACTTAGAGTGGAAAAGAATCCGCATAGTTAATACCACCAACAGCAGACAGATAGAAATGGACTGCGAGAGCCAGCGGGGACACCTCACTGACCGCCAAAGTCAGGCCACCTTCCCTGAAAGAGGCCAGCGGTCCTCGTGGGAACATTGGTCGTGAAAGTATCCAGTTTGCCTACAACTGAGTAAAACACAATCTTCATATCACAGATTCAACAAACTCAGCTGGCTATCATCTCTCATGAAACAAGCACTAGTCAGAAGGGAAAGTCTGGTGACACACTTAACAATAAACCATTACTGTTGCTGCTTCGCAGTTCACAAACCTCTGTTCTGTATTTCCCCCAATAATACAGGTAATGAATCTCTGAAGAGGAAGCAAAACTCACTGTGGTCAGAGCCTGGCCCCTTTCTTTGTAGTCAGGCTGAAAAATAACTCAGAGAACAGCTGGTCCCTAACTTCATTTCCTTTCTCACATACCTTGAACTTGGGGCTTTTCAGTTCTCATCACCCTGTACATTTTCAGCATGTGAAATTCAACAATAGACCAAGCCATGCAAATAATTTAATAAATAAACATGACTTCTCTTTCTAGTAATATAAAAGTATTTGGCTTGGAGAATATGATGAACTGCCCCCATAATAACTCTAAAATATAGTCCCAAAGGTTTTGTTTTACATCCCCAGAGAGAAGAGCTTCCATGTTACATACCATGAGATCTTAA
>NW_003852528.1:1167762-1194108 GCF_000181295.1 Otolemur garnettii | reverse complement strand
GCGGACAGACATGACACATAAATGCTAAAGAAATATCATGCAGGGACACCGAGGACTGATGTGACTTGGAGACGGGGAACCAAATAGAAAGCTTGGAAGTTGTCCTCTTGGGCAGAGTGACAGAGGAGGGCTGTGGAAACCCAGTGGGGTGGGCATCTCAGAGCAGCAAATGACACCCCCAGGCATGAGCGCAAACTACCTGGGTGACAGAGCCCCTGGGGGTCAGGGTTCTGGTCTCACATCCTTAAGCCAGAGCCCTCTCTGCCACACACAAGCTTCTAAAGACTCAGAGGGTACAGAAAGGGCCCAGGGCAGCCACAGAACCCAAGGAGGCAGAAGTGCCACCGAGAGGACTGCAGTGACAGGGCATCTCATCAGCCTCCTTGGGCACCGCATGCCTTTGCCACCTGTCCTCTGCTCTGGACACCTGCCACCATCTTCAGACCAGATTTCTCCTCTTTAGGGTAAAAACTAGTGGTCTGAGTCCCCTATTATGTCCAAGTGTCTCCAATGTTTTTAAAAAAATATTCATATTTTTTCTTGTTTGTTTTGTAATACTTTCTAAGTTTCCTAAAATAATTGCTTACACTCCATGTCTCTGCTTTCTCCCAAATCCAGCCCACCTCTCTTCCCCCAAACTTCAAACCTTTTTCACTCCCTCCTCAAAATCCTGGCCTGAGCTAATCATCTTGCCCTATACTCTGCTCCTCCTCTGATGCTCAGTTATGCGACCACAGTCCGCCAAGTTGCTCAGTCCAGGCCCTGGGAATTGCCTCCATCCATCCATCTCCTGCCTACTCAGTGTCTGCTCAGGCCGCGTCCACTCAGTCCCTATCCCCATGGATTGTGTCATCCAAACACCTCCCACGTCTCAAGCCTGTAGTGTGCTGTACTCCAGCAGCACACTCCGTTGGGCCTCTGCCTCCAGGCCTGGTGCATCCTGTCTGAGAGGCCTCCTGCTCCCAATGGAAGCCACTAAAACGGCCAAGCTGATGGCGTGACAACCTATGACACAACTGAACAGCCTCCTTCTGTCTATAGCAATGGTTAACCCTCTCTGTGTCCTTAGCCCTTTCTGTCTATATAAGGATATAAACCCTTCTCCCAGGAGACAGTCACACATGTGTGTCTGTACCACAATGTCACTGAATGAGCACAGTTCAGGGACACAGTAACATGGTAATTTTCTTTTGGATCCCACTATCCCTTCACATTGACACTGGGCCACCCCTACAGGAACTTAGGTCATGTTTCATCAGGATTCTGACCACTTGGAGATAATAAGAGCGCCCATCCTAATCCGTAATTATAATACCCAGTGTGGCGACTGGGTGTGCATCTCACTTGCAGTGTCCCCTCCTCACCAGCCCACGCCTACTGCAGGCACCTAGGCCTGGTGGGAGCTTCATCACTCTCTCCTCTAAGGGTACATTTATCCAGAGGCTCCCCTGGGGTGACATTAGAACTCCCCACACATCAATAACTCTCAGAATCCAAGCTGTTTTCTATAATATCAATGTGGGTGCAGGATTAAAGGTAATAAAACTACTTTTGTTTTCACGACCTCCAGGCAGGTGGCCTCAAACCTCACTTGGGCACATGGCAACCATTTTCCTAGGTATCCATTGAAAACTAACAAAGGGGCTTCAGTTTAATCTCTAGCTCCACAGCATTTCCAAGGATCCGCAAAGCACAAACCTCCTTCTTCCAGATGAGCACCTGTGGCCGACCCACACGCCCTCTGTGCCCAGCGAGGTCCCAAGAGCAGTCCCTCCTCTGCACCCTCATTTACCTCCACCTAAAGCACCCCCTTCTGTCGTCTGCTGGAATAACTCTCATCGTGTCTGCAATCTGAGCAGCACCTCATCCAGAAAGAGACCCTGCCTTCTTTTTACACCTGGTGATGCACTGATGGCCCCACACACCCATTGCTCTATTTCTGCGTGTCCCACAATAGAGTTGTACTCCTGGAGGCAAAAACGATCTCCTCCGTGACCCTGTTGTTTACCTTAGGGTGTGCACATGACAGGTGTTGGACAAACAGTGACTAATGGATAATGAACGGCCCCCAAGGGGAACAGAAACAATGGCAAGATGTACCCTGAGTTATGGAATGCTCTGAGTTCCTCAAAACATTCTCAAAATGAAGAGGAAACTTTCATCTTGGATTCTCACACATGCATGTAGTCCCAGATCAAGATTGCTTTCCTTTAAGGGTTGCACTGTTTACAAGACATGCCACATCCTTTTTTAGTTATATGTAAACTTAATTCAAACTGAAATGGAACTTCTTTTGAAACACCCCAATGCTTTTTAGAACAAAATCTACACCACCCCTTCCTAAACTAAAACACGTGGAAATACGAGTCTAAGTTTCGTGCTGCCAATTTGGTTTGATGGTATGAAAGACCCAGGAGAGACCAAACACTGGAGGATGATTATTGAGCTGAAGCTAGTTGGGAAAATTCCAGCGTTTTTGTTGTGAACAGTGCACCTCTGCATAAAGAGGTGTAGCAGTTTTGAAAACAAAGGATCTTCACTCGTCTCCTGCATTGCTGGAGAGTGACTGGCAGGCAGCTGCTGCGGATGGGGCAGCACAGCCCGGGGCACTGGCCACACCCACTGGCACCAGCTCTGGGGGCCTCCCTGGAGATTGGCCAGGAGCCGGCTCCTCAGGGGGACACATCACAATGCTCCGTGTGACATGTGACACTGCACAGTGATATAATGCCCTTGAGAGTCTGTCTCCAGTGGTAAGATGTCAGTCCCCAAAATGACGCAGACAGTAAAAGCCCCTTCTCCTTTCACACGCTGCAGCAAGCCATGGAAACTCAAGGGCGGCCTTGTCTCTCCACCAGCAGAGGTGCTGCTCCCAGTGATAGGCTGCTCAGTGTTTAAGGATCCACTCATTGGAAGGAAAAAATAAAAACAAAATAAAATAAAAGCCCTAACTTGCAAGAGCTGCAGCTCTTGCCAATTTCCATAGTGTAAATACTCCAGTCTTGGCTGACTGTGAACTGCCAACAGGTCATCACCAAACATGGAACCAGGAAGAGATGCGCTCAGGGGGCTCCAGAAAGCCATGGTGAGCTGGCTCCAGCACAACACCTTTCAGACCCTAATTTGGTGTCACCACGAGGTCCCAAGGATCATCCAACTGCTTATTTATATATCCATTTGACAAGCATTAAGCCCTTGCTATGTACATGCTCCTGTGTAGTCACCCAGGACACAGAGCAGCTGACCTCCACAGGGTGCTAGGACACCTGGGTGCAGGGCACAGCCATCTGCCCTAGTATGGAAGTAATGTCCAGCAGAAAATAAATACATGTTAGGGTGACCAGCTACCTTAATTTAGATGCACATTTCTGAGCAAGAGACAAAGGGGTGGAATCCTGGCTCTGGCACAAGGAATTGCTCAGAAACTTGAACAAGGCCAGAGGAGCATGACAGACAAGAGATGCAGCACTTAGCACATGTTTTCAGGGAAGAAAACAAATGGCCAAAACTGCTAGAGTTGATACAGAGCACCTGCATGTGTCTGAGGGGGGTGACATGTTTAGCAAAAGTAGATAAAGACTGAAAATTCAAAGTCAGCTTTATTTTTAGCAACTTTCACTTTTATATCCCATAAAGATAAAAGAAATGTATTACAAAGAGGAAGAGGAAACAATACATGTTTTCTCTCATGATACCACATAAGGACAGCCAGTGTCAGGCGCGTTACATACCAGAGACAGAATCTGGAAAGACCCAGGTCAGAACAGGTGCAGAAATAAAGATTTAGAGATGCAGACAACAAGCAGGGCAATCATGATGCGTCCCCACTTGTCTTATCTTGGATTACACCAGAAAGTAGCGTCCTCTGGTACCAGTACCTACACATGAGTGACTGAATTACTCAGGTAAAGCTACAATAATCAGAACTGTGATATAAAGATAGACATATAAATCAATAGAGTAGAATCGATTCTAGAAGCAGGCACACACTTACATGATCAATTAATTTCCCACAAAGATACCAGTGTAATTCAGTAAGAAAAGGTGTGGTCACATCAGTAAATGGAATTGTAAAACTTTGGATGAGCACATGGGGGCAAAAAATGAACCCCAACCCTTACATTCCACCAGATGCTAAAACACACACACATTAAAAGGGATCATAGGCCTAAATGTAAATGATTAAATTAATGTTTGTTTAAAAAAAAAACTGACCTTGAGATAGGCAAAAATTTCTTAGAACGTGAAAAGCACTCAACATTAATGGAAAAGTTGATAACTTGGATTTTTTTTTAATTTTGCTTTCATTTTCTTTCTTTCTTTCTTTCTTTCTTTTTTATGGAGACAGAGTCTCACTTTGTGACCCTCAGTAGAATACCGTGGAATCATAGCTCACAGAAACCTCCTCCAACCCCTGGGTTTAAGAGATTCTCTAGCCTCAGCCTCCCAAGTAGCTGGGATTACAGGTGCCTGCCACAACACCTGGCAATTATTTGGTAGAGACAGGGTCTCACTCTGGCTCATGCTGGTCTCGAACGAACCTCTGAGCTCAGGGCAATCCACCCACTTCGGCCTCCCAGGGTGCTAGGATTACAGGCGTGAGCCACCACACCTGCCGATAACTTGGATTTAATAAAAAGTAAAACCCACTGTTTTTCAAAAGACATCCATAGAAATGAAGAGGCAAGTCACAGAGTGAAAGAAAATATCTGAAAGGACTAGTGTCCCAAATACAGAACACCCATAACTCAGTCAGAGGGAGAGGGACAACCTAGAAAAAATAGGCGCAAGACTTGATCACCGGGTGGTGTAGATCCAGGGATGGCCATCAAGCAGATGAAAAGATTCTCAATTGAATTATCAATAGGGAAATAGGAAAATGGAGCAACTGTTTTGGAAAACTGTTGTGTAGTTTCTTATAAAGCTAAACATACACTTATTATAATGAGATCCAGACTTAGGCATTTACCCAAGAAAAATGAATATATATGTCCCCCACACACACAACTTGTACCTCAAAACTCACAGATGCGAGTAAAACTTTATCCATAATAGACAAGAACCAGAACCAACACGTGCCTACCAAGAGGTGGATGGAAAAACTATAGTATTTTCACATAATACAATGTTATTCCGCAGAAAGGGACAGCCGATGACAGAGGCAGCAACGAGGATTAGCCTCAAAATCCCATACCAAGTAGCGGCAACAAGACGGGAGAGAAGGTACCGTGAACGGTTCCAGGTGCGTGGAGTTCTGGAACCCGAGAGCACAGCAAGGATTCCCTGCCCTGAGAGGCAAACTGACACCGCCTGTCTAGGCCAGCTTTGCCCTGAGCTAGGGTTGCCTAGTTTACAAATAAAAATACAGGATACTCAGTTAAGTTCCAATTTCAGATAAACCACAAATAAGTTTTTAGGATAAGTATGTCCCATGCAGTATCTGGGACCTGCATGACACAGGCATACGTGGGACATACTTATGCTGAAAAATTAGTCATTGTTCATCGGAAACTCAAATCTAAGTAGGTGGTCTGCTTTTTATCTGCCCTGGGCCATTGCACCATAGTTCCCTGCTAGCTTCCTCCAAGCAGGGCACCCATGACCAAGAGGCCCACTCGGCCACGCTCACCCCAGCCACTCCTCAGGAGGTAGACAGCAATTTCTGCCCCGCTGGTCCTAGCACACAGCCCCTGTCTACACTCAGGGCCAGTCTTGCCGTTGAATCCTAGAGGCGCCTCTTCTGTAGGAGGGTGGGATGCAAGTCTTGCTGTCCCTCCAAGGTCAGGAGGGCCTGCATACAGGGAGGGTACGGGCTCCCCCGGTGGCCACAGACAGAGCCCAATATCTGGCTTATATCTGGCTTGGGTGGATTCTTTTGACCACATTTTTAGTATTTAGAATTGTATTTAGTATTTAGAGTTTAGAATTGTGAAACTATGTCCTCACTGAGCTGGGTTTTAGTTTGGTAATTTGTGTCTGTTCTGCTTTTCTTTTCAGGAGACATCTAAAGCGGCTGTTACTTTGCAGAACACACTCAATCACAGCTAATCAAGGAAGGGATTACAGCTGTTCCAGATTTCGAGCAAGTTTCCAAGAAGTCAAAGACCAGGTGTAAACCTGTGTGCAAGGGCAGGGAGCGTCTGGTCCGTTTATATCACTTTTCACACTAGTGGGGGTGGGGGGAGAACTCTTTGAACTCTTTGAATCAAAACTTGTTAAGAGTTGTTTAGGGAATTGTTTTTAAAAGAACCATTCTTTTTAGAATACCTACTTTCAACATAAACACGTTCTTAATAGTTTATTTTTATTTCCCTATCCTGGCAACTAAAAAACAGTACAATCTGCAAGGGCTGATTGCCTAAGAGAAGCACACGTGTTTGCTTAAAATACAGAGAGTATGTATTAGCAAAAGAAAGAAAATTAAATTTGATGAGGAACATAAACCTTTTAGAGAAAGTGCAGAAAAGAACTTCAGGTACGTTGATCAGGAGGTTAGTATGTGTTTTTCCTCCCTCCAGTTCTCTGCAGAAAATGACTAACCCTGGTTCGCAAGTAGTAGTAGCAAAAAAATAAAACCATAAAAGCAAGTCATGTAAAGAAGCAAAATTCGTGGAAGGTAAACAATCCAGAAGGGTGGGCTGTCCAAGTCTCACTCTGTTCAGAGACAGTGGTGGGGCTCTACATCTCTTGCAGCTATATTGGGATGGGCCAGTAGAGAAGTGGAGTTAAAAACTTGGGGACAAGGATTGTTAAGATTTTAATAAAGGCCAGGCACAGTGGCTCACACCTGTAATCCCAGCATTCAGGGAGGCCTAGGTGGGAGGATCACTTGAGTTTAGGAGTTTGAGACCAGCCTGAGCAAGAGAAAAATACACCACAAAAATAGAAAGACGAGCTGAGTGTGGTGGTGTGTTCCTGTAGTCCCAGCTACTGGGAGGCTGAGGCAAGAGGATTGCTCACGCCCAAGAGTTGGAGGTTGCTGTAAGCTATGATGCCACAGCACTCTACCTAGAGCAACTGAGTGAGACACTATTTAAAAAAAAAAAAAGACTTTAATAAAAATTATGAAACTGCTGCCAAGAAAAGAACATGTACTCCATAGGCATACAGATACACAGGCCATTTCCAGACGTTCAGACACTGCCCCACAGCGTGCACATGGAACCTGGATTAACAGCACTTACAGCAGAGGCAGAGGCGGGCTGCCCATGGGGTGGACCCCGACTTCCTCCATTCTCCCTATGGGCAGGTGGCAGTTTGGGTTGCCAGCCCCAGTGTTCCTAGAATCTGATCAAGAATGATGGGACGCTTGCCACTGTGTTACTCAGCCAGTTGGCACCATGTTTGACTGAGTGATGGTGACAGATCTGGGACAAGGCCAGGGCTGAGCTGCTCAGGTGCAGAGAGGCAGGGTGGACTGTGCCTCCCGGGTCCTGTGCCACCTTCTGCAAGGCTGGGGACAAGGCTCTGGGTCTCTGTGAGATTCTGTCTCCTCATCTGGAAATGGGGATGATCACAGTAACCACCTTAGGGCTGCAGTAAGGACAGAGTGACATTATGTGTCCAAAGGTGCCTGACACTCAGCACCTAGTGTGAGGACCATCTACTACCATGGCCAAATAGTGCAGAGGCCCAGATGTCTTCCTGTTACCCCACTGGTGGGTAGTGCAGGGGGCCTGGATGCCCGCCTGTTACCCCACTGGTGGGTAGTGCAGAGGCCCAGATGTCTGCCTGTTACCCCACTGCCGGGTGGTGCAGAGGCCCAGATGTCTGCCTGTTACCCCACTGGTGGGTAGTGCAGAGGGCCTGGATGCTCGCCTGTTACCCCACTGCTGGGTGGTGCGGAGGCCCGGACGTCCAGATGCCTGCCTGTTATTCCACTGCCGAGTAGTGAGAGGCCTGGCGCCCGCCTGTTACCCCACAGCTGGGTGGTGTGGAGGCTCAGATGCCCTCCCGTTACTCTGACTTTCACGTCACACTTGCATAGCATTTTCCTTAGAACCCCACTGCCAATAGCCTATTATCACATCCTAATATTGATGAGATGGGAAGGAGAATGTTATTCCTATTTTGCAGGCTCCAACGCCAGGCACACACCAGGGAACCAGAGCTGTCGTCAGCCCCTGGCACAGCATGTCTCCAGCACTCCACTGCAGACTCGACCAGGTCCCTGTCCCCTTCAGTAAGGGAGACAATACATGAATGTGGAATCACAGCCTTGGTGCCTGCACCCGAATCTAGATCCTCTTTATCACCAGAAATGCAACACCTCCCCCCAAGTGGGTGAAATTCCCTGAGTTATAATGATAGGAAACCCCTGCTGAGTCACAATAAGCTTTAGTGGGTCCCGAGGAAGGAGGCCGTGTGGTGAAACTCAGCCCCAACTGTTTCCTATTGGAGCCCGCCCAGCCTCTCCTGGGTGAGGACCCCACTGCCTCATGGGAGGCTGCCATACTGCCGCCTGCTTTCTTTCTGATCTGGGACAACCCAAAGTCCTATCTGTAGCCCATCCACATCTGAGAAGAGCACAGGAGACACCTACCCCAGGCCTGGCAGATGACCGGGAGCCTCGGGAAGCTACAGGCACAGGGACAAGAGAAAGCCTCGTCCTTCACCTTCACCAGGAAATCCTACGTCTCTCTGTCGGCCGTTTCCCTCCCACCCTTTCAAGTCCCAATGGAGGTAAGAACAAGACTCAAGTTCAGGAACAGACCTTTTACACTCCTCTCTGTCCTAACCAGTAGAAGAGAGAGCCGGGAGAACTAGACAGAACCATGACCTCCCACTAAGCTCAAAGGTGGGGCCTCAACTTCCAGGGTTGCTGGAAAGGACTCAACAAGGACTTTGTAGGGCAAGTCGAATCGTGGAGAAATAAAGCAAATTATCTGAAGGGGGGCGGGGAGAGGAGAGACAGAAAACTCCATGCTGCCTCCCCACCCTCACTGAAGCTTCACCCAGAAACATGTACCAAGGCCCTCCTCTCTACCGGCTCTGTCTGGAGGCACAGGGGTGGATTGGGTCAGCCCACCTCCCAGAGTTAGAGAGGGGCCCCAGCCCTTCATACGTGATTCCCTGAGTCCTCAAGGGTGAGTCCTCTGTGGTGGTGGCACTGAGCAGGGTACATCCAAAATCATAAGGACATGAGGGTCCACGGGGTAATAAGGCAAAGACCCTAACTGCCAGAAACCAGAGCAAGGCCAACAGTTGCCAACAGGTGGTCCACAGGTGTCATGGAGCTGGGCAGTCAGGGCTGCAGGCCCTGTGGGCAGGCAGGGGCCACCTGAGCTGCACCCCCATCCCCACTCACCCTCGTGGCCCTGCTGTTCACTGCAGAGCCCATCAGACAGAGGCCTGGCCTGAGTGGTGAAGCAAATTGGACCCAGACGTCCTTGGCCCAAGGTATGTAAACTTGAAGGTATGCTTGGTTAGAGTTACTTTTATAGACTAGGTTATTTTTATACAATTTTTAGCAAAAGAGCCTTACCTAACAAAAAAGTTCTCCCCTGATAACATTTGAGGGAGGGTCACCAGAGCCATGTAGTCATGTGGTGAATTCCTTTGTTACGTGACGGGGAAAGCAAAGAGCCCAGCAGAGTTGAACACAGAGGGATCCTTTCCTAAAATTCAAGTCTCTCCCAGCCAAACACTTGGAAGACCACAACGTGACTGCACAGAGTTTGTGTCCTTTACATTTGATCCCCATGGACCACGCTCCAGGAGAAGATTCTAGTTGGCAGAAGACTGTGACACCATGGACCCCCTCAGGACTGGGTGAGGCCTGCATCTCCCATCAGCTCCGGTGTTTCCAAAGCTAGTGCTTGTCTGCCCAGCTTTGTCTCTGCTGCCCTGGGGGTGGGATGAGACGAGGCACGGCCTGCGGACACTGGGCTGGAAGTGCCTTCCCCTCCAAGTCTTCTGTGCAGAAGCAGCTGAGTGAGGAAAATGCCATTGCTCCTAATGGAAATGGGATGCTTTATGCGGCTGAGGGTTTGAGGTCTCACAAAAGGGGCTGTCTGATGGGATGGAAAGTGTGTGGGCTCTCGGGCCAGTCATCCTCAGGTGATAAGGGCGCCACGTGTTCCTGCCCCAAACCCACAGATGGCTTTCCGTGCCTCACTAAAGCCAAACCTCGGCCTATGCACCATCCCCTCCTCTCCTTTAGAGAACCACCAGAGCGGGCGCCTGTGGCTCAAGGAGTAGGGCACCGGCCCCATATGCCGAGGGTGGCGGGTTCAAACCCAACCCCGGCCAAAAGATGCAAAAAAAAAAAAGAGTGTCTCTTGCCTGAGCCTCTAGTAGATGGGGAACCACCAGCGAAGATGTCTCGTCCCTCCATCCACCCACCCGTTCCTTCACACGTACAGACTTGTGTTTACTCATCAGGTGTTTCCTGAGTGCTCCCCAGGTCTGGGTGATCATAGGACAGTGTCTCCCAGTGCGGCATGGACGTATCACTACAAGTAGGCACTACTCGAGCCAAAGAAAATATAGGCTATAATTTCAGGTGATGATACTCATTCTAAGAAAGACAAGATAGAAAGAACTGGTGGGGGCAGGGGAGAACTCTTAAACAGGGGACAATTGTCAGTCCCTGATCATTTTTTAATGACTCTACTTGCTTATCACAGAGGACATCAGTCCTAAATACCTTCTCTATGTCATACAGAACTATTTGAGGTTGACAGGAAGACACGCTCAGATCACCTTTGTCACTGAGAATCACTCGTAACTGCATTGCCAGATGCCTTTCTAATTTTACACTGGTTTGTGATGTGACCAGCAACGTGTAACTAACTGAGCGGGTCTGTGGACTCCTCACCAATTCTGAGGTAGTGTTCCTTCCAATTACTGGCATTTTATAACTGAAAAGACTTAAGATGACAACAGTTGTATTTATATCCTCTGATACTCACGGGAGTGAACATTTTTTTCTCTTATTTACTAATTACATTTATTCTTACAACAATGTTTACTTACAGTCCTGCCTCTAATACACGGATGACTTGGTGTGTTTCTGATCAGTTTGCAGTTGTTGATGTGATTAGATATTTAAGCTGTGTGCTTTAACATGATCTTTTCTCTGGGGTAGGATGTGAATGTCAGCCCTGCCTGACCTTAGATTTCGGAGCCATTTATGAACCCGTCTCTATGCTGTGCAGCGCAGAAGAGTGCCCTCCGGAGGTCTGATGTGCGTCAAATTCCTAATTTCTCAAATGGGTTCAAATGCTCTCAAACATGTAATAGAGAAGTTTGGAGACAGAAGCTCCTGGCGCTGCTGTGTGTTCCACCAGTGTCTCAGATGAACATTTTGGAACTTTCTAAACAATATCACTATTGTTTTATGCCTAGTTTTTATTTACTTACTATATTTTCTCTTAAGAAAAAAAACCATGGCCTACCCATTTTTGATTTATGTGTTTAACATTCAATGTTGAGGAGGATCAGTAATTGTTCTATGTAATAGAAATCCTATATTAATAAGATTCTATTAGAAAAATGAGCGAGCTGAAAATTTTTGGCTAATGACAGATGGCAATGTGTATATGAAGTTTGGTCTAAAATAATGATTTCACCTTGTTTAGAAATGATCAACAACTGGCCATGTGACAGTCCCTTTTAGACAGCCTTGTGTTTTCCCTCAGTGGACAGTATATGAGCACATATATGGCATTTGATCTACTGTATGTTTGTTACTCATGAAAAGCAATGGAATAAGAGGCCCAGAGTTCAGAACTTGAAGTCTGACAAAAGTAAGAGAGAGCAGAACGGATCAGCTCTGTGTGGGGAGACACAGGAAGAGAGGGGAGGGCGGGAGGCTGACTCTCCGTCCCTGGAAGCTTCTCTGAACCTCTGGCCCTCGTCAGATCTCACTGTCCATGGGTTCTGGGTGTGTTCTTAAGCCTTCTTAACATAACCTCTTTTTGTGTAAGTTATTTTCTGTGGGTTTCCTTTCCTTTGCCACATGTTTCCAGCAGGGATATACCTTTCGAAGCTCTCTCCAATTCTGTTTCTAGTCACACGGAGTTCTAAAGTCCTGGGGTGAGTCCCAGCTCTGCCACTCACTAGCTGCAGGACCTTGAGGAATGTATAGACCTCCGTTTTCATATTTATACAGTAATAACACTAAAGCTTGCCTCGCCAGTGGGAAGGCTGAGATGCATATGAAAAGTGCTTTATAAATGATAAAATGCTGCTATAATTGATATAATTCTGTCCTTAAAACAACCCCAAGTGCTTTGTAGGGAAAATGCCATCACAGCTGTTTTCTGGAGGAAGACTCTGGAGTGACATGGAGCAGGAGGCAAAAAGAGCAGGCCCAGCCACAGCATGGTCCATGGCCCATGGCAAGTGAGGGCTGAACCCCAGGCCAGGCCCCAGCCCCAGCTGTTTCTGCAGGTTCACTCCCACCAATGCAGTCAAACGGGCAGTGTAGACAGAGAGTAAATCTGCAGGGATTCAGGGTTTTTCTTTCTGGAGAAACCACAGATCAGAACAGCAGTTGTAAGTGTAGTCTAGACACCCTCAGCTCACAGCCGCCGGCGTTTCAAGACACTTCTAGCCAGAGTGCTCACTGTCTGCCCTGTGGTGGGATTGCAGCCTGCCATCTTGTTCTTTTTTTATTTCTATTGCCTCTACCTTCCCTTTATTGCCTCCCAAGGAGAGAGGACCACAGGCCAGAGCAGAACAGGTCCAAACAGGAGGAAGGGCCCCTCTCAGGACAGAAGGACAGTTAAATGGGCCCCAACAGGAGGAAGGACCCCTGCTCAGGACAGAAGGACAGTTGAACGAGCCCCAATAGGAGGAAGGCCCCCTCTCAGGACAGAAGGGCAGTGGGGACTGATGCTCCCCACCTCAGAGAAAACACAAACAGCAACCATTTTGTCCTTGCCACTTGAACTAAGTTTATTTGATAAAATTAAAGATATATTTTTCATTTTAGAAAAAGAATGGTTGCACTTATTAAAAGTGTGGCTCTCAGTCCTATTTTTCTGGTTGCATGAAAAAATATTATTTTGACAAATTCTTTGAATCTGGATCTCATTTCATCAAAGTAAAATCTGTGAAGAAATTGTTGGCTTCTGCTCTCATTACCACATATCAGAGACTATAATGCAAATCCATGAAAATCTCAGCTACCTCAGGTTTCAGATGGCCCCAACAGCAAGGATTTTATAGCTGGAGCCCGGGTTGTGTTTGTGTACGCCAGATTACGGTGCTCGTCCCCAGCTGCCGCCCTGCAGTTACCACACTGACGCTTGCTAAGCGCACTGTGGACATGTGAATAGATGATACAGTTTCAGGACAGATCCCAGACAAAGCTCAAAGCAAACTCTAGTTCTAAGGAGTCAATTCATCACGACATTAGAGCCTCCTTGAAGAAAGGCAGTAATTACTTCAACGTGAAACATTTTCATTTGCCATAAGTACAAAAAGTACTAATTGTCCATCAGTTAGTATTATTTTCAGTTGTTGATAACAAATTCCTAGCACACTTCTCAAGGTCCAGAAAAACCGTAAAGATTTTCCAGTACTGGGGCTTCCCAATCACATGTGGGACAGGATATGTTTACTTATACAAGAGAGAGAAGGAAGGAAGGAGGAAGGAAGGGAAAGAGGGAGAAAAAGAAGGAGGGAAGGTAGGGAAGGGATTCAAATGAAAATATTGTAGGTCCTAGATCTCTGTAAATTATCTGATTTTAGCAGAACATGGCTGACTTGAGATACACTGGAGAAATGTCCTGTCTTTGTCACACAGAGACTGAGGATCTGGTCACAGAGAATGAGACTCTCAAGTATGTGGAAAAGGGAACAGAGCCCTGGTTCAGCTTTACAGGGAGGCAGAGTTAACCTCAGCCAGCATCACGTTTGAAGCCAATAAACATCTCTTTTTCCTCAGCCAGTTGAGTTGGTTTTCTCTGCCATTAACAACCTAGAAAAATAAACAGCGCTGCAGGAGTTTAGATGAGGGGCAGCTGGTGGGCGAGTGTGGGACTCTGGTCTTTGAAAATCACCTAGAATGGAGGGTAAGCGAAGACAGAGCCACCGTGCAGGGGAGGAGGGTGCGGTTCTTACCTGGGCCTCCAGTCACTGATGCATCATTTAGTGAAAGGCCTCGGCTTGCAGAGAAGAAATGAACTAACATTTCCTTCTCTAGGAAGAAGCCTCGATATTGGGAAGGAAAACACGTGACGGGTCTAGTGCACGGTTTAGTTAATCTTTCATCAGGAAGATAAGAAACAGCCCCAGTCTGACAAACAGTTGGGATTCCAAGCACTCAACGTTATTAGAATTCATGGCTGTGTTCATCGTAAGTATAGTGTCAAAGAACCTGACCAAGGAGGAGCTTTTAGTCTAAGCTGGATGTGGTTGACAACTGTTATTGAAAGCATGCCTGCTGTGTTTATATTTCAGTAAAAGGTGACCCTCCCTGGGCCTGGAGAATGAGAAAAGCTATCAATAATGCCTCTTAACTTGCTCCAAGTTCATACCAGGTCAATATGCCACTAATAATTCCTTCACCCAGAAGATTTATGTTACCCCCCACTAGCATTTATTCTATGCCGTGAGCGCTGAGCCTTCTGTGGCTCTCGGGGAGCCCTCAGAAGCACCCCTGGGTCTGCTGCTGGCGCCTTCACCCCACATCCCTTGGTGTTGTCAGATGACGTCCCACAATCCCCAGGCTGTGAAGGGCGTCACAAGGGCTAGTGCAGGTCACCCTGAAGGCCATTGGTCACTGCTGTCAACTTTCAAAGTATTTGTGTATCTAGTACGTTTAGTGCCTTTTCTTTTTTTTTCATAATAAGGACAAGTGGTTCAAAGCAGTATATTGAAAGCCTCACATTCTGCCATTTAGAGTATTTTGTTTTGTTTTTAACGCATAAGTATCTCTAAAAGGTAGAGGCCCCAGAGAGCAGCTGCACTTAGGTGACACTTTTCTGTGTTGAGTGCAGGCACTCGGTGACAGCCTGAGGACGGAGCCAGGCCCCTCCATACCACGTGATGATGAGACACTGCCTTATACCAGGTCATCTTTATAGTAGATTCATTTCCCTTCATTTTTCATGAAGTTAAAGAGAAAGCAAAATTGATTAGGTTACAAACTGTGCAATTGGAAAGGTTATAAACTGGCAAGGAATAGATATAAATTATGAAATTACGGCAGTACCATTTTACCCACAGAGGATGCATTCCAAGAGCCCCGTGGACACCTGAAACCTCAAATAGGACTTGATGCCTATATATACTCAAATATTTATAAATTAGGCACAATAAGATATTAAGAACAGTAACTACCAATAGAATAATTATAACAATATATTGACATACAAGTGCTCTGAGTGTGGCCTCTCTCTCTCTCTCAAAGTATGTTCCTGTACAGTGCTCACCCTATATCATCAGAGCATTGAGGAAATGACTTGATAAAGTGCCTGTGTGGTGAGAAAGGGGCCTCTCCAGTTCCATCAGTACTGTGGAGAGAATGATGCCACCAGCAGTGTGGCCTGGGCTGGCTGCCCTCGCCCGTCCTCCTCAGTGGACCTCCAGGCCTCAGGGGCACCTTCATTCTTCCTTTCTCATCCTACTGCCTGTTAGAGGAATGCAGATGAGGCCCTAGAACCCAAGAGGAGGCCGTCTCCACCAGAAGCCAGAGGATAAAAGTTTGGACATTCCAATTCCAATCTTTCTGCACACGTGTCAGGTGACTTCTAGATTTTAAATGGAGAACTGGAAGGAATATTCATGATGAGTGACAGTAATAAGTATTTAAAGACCTTAAAATATTAAATGAGATCACAATTTTGACAGCATATCAGTCATTTAAACTCTAGCTCATTATAAGGATTTCATAGCATAGTATCTCAGGAAACACTGGTTTTCTGAAATGATCTTTAAATCAAATTAGTTGTAGTTACGGGAAAATCATCAGTACTACAAACAGAGGTGCTACTGTTTCTTACTAACTGCATGCTACAATTAATGCCTATGTCATAAAATCTGGGTGTAGCTAAGACACAACAAGAAAAGAAGTTAAGAAAATAGTTCTGAAGCAGAAAATGTAAAGAGAGAAAATTTGGCAAAGAAACAAACTATCAGTGCTCTAGAGACTTAGAGATGAAAGCAAATACTTATTAAAATAAAAATTCTGCCCACCCTGGTTGAAATAACTGGCATTAAATCAGCCCTCCTATCATAAACAAATATATAAATGGTTCAAATTTGTGAATTATCTGTCTTTCAGGTATTCTCAGACATTAGGTAGTTCAGAATCAGAAGGAAAAGCAAAAGTGATGTGCTGTCACTGCCAAGGTCTGGCTAGAGGAAGACTGTGGCTGTCATACAGCCCTGCTTTCCTGCCCTCTTGCCCACTCACTCCAACAGAGTCCCATTTACCACTCTCTAGCTGCCTTGCAGAGAAGCCCATAGCCAACTGCTAACAAAACTGGATTCCTCAGTCCAGTAGCTCCCCAGGGACTAAATCCTGCTGACAGCCAACAATAACAGGAGTAAGCTTGGAGGGAGACACTCCCTTCTTCAGGCCTTCAGATGATAACACAGCACCAGGCATCTCCTTGATGGCAGCTGGAGAGAGCCCTCAAGGCAGCGGCACCCACTGAGCTGCGTTAGATTCCTGCCCCACAGAAACTCGGAGGTAATAAACGTGTGCTGCTTTAAGTCTCCAAGTTTGGGATAATCTTATGCAGCGATAGGTACAAGAGACAAGCAATCGGGAATATCAATCAAGACAAAGGTAGCCTCCCTGAATGTGTGAACAAAAATGATAAATCTTTGGAAGATCAATCAAGGAGAAAAGAGGAAAAACATAAATTACAAATATCTGGAGTGCAGAGGAGCTATCACCACAGACCCTACAGATGTTAAAGGAATAATGTGGAGTATTAGGAACAATTTAATATAATAAGCTCTACGGCTTGCCAAAATAATCAGTCAAATTATCTGAAAAACACAATTTACCAAAACTAAGAAGAATTATAAAATCTGAGCAGTGCTATGTCTACTAAAGACATTCTTAATAAAAACCTTCCCACAAAGAAAATCCCAAGATCATTTAAGACAGAAAATACCAATGTTACAGAAACTCTTAGATGATACGGGAAAAAGAAACACTCCGTAATTTATTGTATTTTATGAGGCCAACATAACCTTGATAACAAACCTGACACAGATATCAGAAGAACATTGCAGACTAACATTCTTCATGAATGTAGATGCAGAAATTGTCAACCATATAACAGCATATAAAATGGAGGAGTTTGGCTTATCCCAGCTATGCATGCAAAAATTAATCCATGTAATTCACTCTATTAACACAATAAAGGAGAAAAACTCATGTGATCATCTCAAAGGTGCAGAAAAGCACTCAACAAAATCCAGCATCCCATTGGGAACAGACAGACTCACACCCATGTGGACACTTCATTTACAACAGAAGTATCACCGTGGAGCAGTGGGGAAAAGATGGTCATTTTAGAAATAGTACTGGCTGATTAAAATGTTCATATGGGGGGTGGCACCTGTGGCTCAAAGGAGTAGGGCACAGCCAGCCCCATATGCCAGAGGTGATGGGTTCAAACCCAGCCCTGGTCAAAAACTGCAAAAAAAAAAAAGTTCATATAAGGAAAAAAGAAAGAAATATAATCCCTACTTTACCCTTATAGAAAAATTAATTCTCAGTATAGTATAAATCTAAATGTGAAAGGTAAAATAATTAAGCTTCTAGAGCATAATATAGAATATTTTTATTATTATTCAATAGGGAAGAAAATATTAAATAGGGTAACAAAAACTCACTAACCTTAAAGAAAATATGTTTCATTAAAACTAGGACCCTGTTCATTAAAAGACATCATTTAAAAAGGGATGGGAGGTGATTCTTAAAAAAATTAATCAATATAAACTATGTCATATACATAAATACCCTCTACAAAATAAGAAAAAGACAGAAAATTCAATAAAACTTGGGCAAAAGATTCCCGTAGGCACTTCACAAAACAAGGATATACAAATGGCAAAAGGGAATATGAAAAGGTTCTCAGTACAATTACTCATCAGAGAAATGCAAATTAAAGCCACAATGAGATAATCATTCTACAATAATTTTTAAAAAGAAAATAGGCTTGGTGCCTGTAGCTCAGTGTGTGGGATGCCAGCCACATACACCGGAGCTGGCAGGTTTTTATCCAGCCCAGGCCTGCCAAACAACAATGAGAGCTACAAAGAAAAAGAAAAATAGAAAAATAGCCAGGCGTTGTGGTGGGCTCCTGTAGTCCCAGCTACTTGGCAGGCTGAGGCAAGAGAATCACTTAAACCCAGAGAGTTTGAGGTTGCTGTGAGCTGTGACTCCATGGCACTCTACCAATGGCAACAAAGTGAGACTCTGTCTCAAAATAAATAAATAAATAAATAAATAGAAAATAACAAGATGGAAAATTTCACTAAGTGATGGTAAGCTTGTAGAGCAACCAGAGTCCTGTTGGTGAAAACTGAAGAAAATACTGGTATAACCACTTTGGAAAACTTGTTTGTCATTGTCTACTGAAGTTGAGCTTACACACACCCTCTAGTCTAGCAAGGAGTATGCATATGCATGTGAATGATCACAGAAGCAGTGTTCATAACAGCCTACACCTGCAAGCAGCCCAACTGCCCATCAGTAGCAGAACTGATGAGTGGGCTGTGACCTGTTCATATGTGGACATCACACAGCAGTGAAGACAACCTGCTTTTACATGTGACAACATGAAGGACTCTCACAAGCTTACGTAGGTTGAAAGGCATTAGATACGAAGGAATACCACTGAGCCTAGAGCAGTGGTTCTCAACCTTCCCAATGCCACGGCCCTTTAATACAGTTCCTGGGAGTCGTGACCCAGAGGTTGAGAACCGCTGCCCTAGAGCAACATGGGTTGACGTGTGCAGGTGCACCTACACAAGGGTTTCCTTCCACTTCTGCCACCCCAGGGTCCCTCTTCCTCCTCCCCCCGCTGACTCAGCATGAAGACTACAGAGTGAGGCGTTCTCTGATGATCCACTTCCGCTCAGTGAGTAGCAGATACCTTTTCTTTTCTTGGTCATTTTTCTTCATTGTCTTTTTTCTAGCTTTATTGTAACAATACAGCATATAATACATATGCGTATGACATACAAAATACGTGTTAATCAGCCATTTGCACCATCAGCAAGGCCACTGGTCAACAGTTAGTAGTTAAGTTTCACAGGAATCAGAAGTTATCCTAAGATTCTCGACTGTGTGAGGGGTTGGTGCCCCTAACTTCCACATTGTCCAAGGTCAACTGCACACACTACATAATTCCATTCATACACAGCTAACGTGTAAAGTTGTCCTTTATTTAAAAAAAAATCTTTGGTGTTAGTCAGACAATGGTTCCTTGGGGTGGGAGAGATAGGATAGGACAGAAAGAGATGGGACCCCACCATTCTTCTGAGTCATGGTCTTTGTACTTACTATGTGACTGTTTTCAAATTTTGAAAATTCATTAAACCACATGCTAATGAGGTTCCGATCTTCCACAAGTATTATTCTTTAAAACTTGCAGTCATTACTATCTGCTTCTCATATATTAGGACACTAAAAAGTCTGAGACAATTTTTCTAGCATAAAAAGTCTAAGTAGACAACTCCCTGAGAAGACATTATCAGGCACGTGCCCAAGATGGGTATTTAAACCCTTCACGGTGGCAGAGTGAACCAGCCGGCCGCCTTGGGGGAGATGGCAGATGAAGCTTAGCACCATTCCCTGTGCTGCTGTCCAGCCCTGATCAGGGAAATGCCATGTCTAAAAATCACTGCACTTGGGAGAAAAAGGAAGCAGAGAAGGGCCAGGAGAGGGCCCACTGTCAGATTGCTGAGGAAGAAGTGAACACAGGAAAACTCTTATCAGCCTTCTGCTAGATGCTTTTTTATTTTTTTATTAAATCATAAACACATAGATCATGTATGCATTAATGCATTTATGGGGTACAATGTGCTGATTTCATATAGAATTAGGAATGCTTACATCACACTGGTTAATATATACCTCATCTCATTTACTTAGTTATTGTGTTAAGACGTTTAGTCGGACTCTATACTAATAGGTCCGACTTGTACCCTTGCATTATGCACCTTGGGTGTGATCCCACCACTTACCCTCCCTTGATCTCACCTCCCCCCTCCCTTCCCATCTCCCCTCCTCCCTCCTTCATCTTGGACCATAGTTGTGATCTATTCTTCATATGAAAGTGTGAGTGATTGTAAATTGGTTTCATAATAGTACTGAGTACATGGGATATTTTTTCTCCCATTCTTAAGATACTTTACTAAGAAGGATATGTTCCAGCTCCATCCATGTAAACATAAAAGAGGTAAAGTCTCCATCTTTTTTAAGGCTGCATAATATTCCACGGTGTACATATACCACAATTTATTAGTCCATTCATGGATCAGTGGGCACTTAGGCTTCTTCCATGACTTGGCTAAACCAACATTACATTTCCATCAAGCCTAGTGGTGCTCTAGGATGAAGCAATAGATTAAGTAGATTATTTCTCTGCTCTTCAACTGCGTCTTGCTGATGTAGCCAGGGTGGTTAGTTGGCAAGTAAAGTCTTTAAATGAATCTCATTAATGCCTAAACGTGTCTCTTTTGTTTTATGAACAATTTAACTGTTATTGTTATTAGCCGTCTACCCTTGGTATCAAAAGCTATTGTTTTATTACAAGCTTGTGAAAATAAAATCACGAGAGGGATATGAGAGCCAAACAGAAAAAATCCCCAGAAATTAGACAGACACGTGTTATTTATTCAGACATAATATAAAAATATAGGAAAATGTCACTTTTGAGGTCGGTTTAAGACCAAAACATTGAATTTATCAAGGGCTTGTGGAAATCGCGTTCATTTTAATAGACAGCAGGTGTTAAAACAATTGAGAAAGGGACCTCCTTTGCATCTGGGTTACAAAGCTGCCTCAATGTTTGTGACAAAACAGGACAATAATAAAAAAGAAAATATCCTGTCTCTGGCTAGTTCCTTTCTCTATTTTTCTCACACTGGGCAGTTTTATTAATAGATAATAGAGGCAGCTCATAAGAAAAACACACACACACATTTACACTCATTTCCCAGTGGAAGTGATGTTTATTTGACGTAAAATGACTTCGGTGTTTGTAAGATTATTCTCTTTGGAACACCATCCAGAATGCAATGCTCAGATTGCTCATATCCCCCTTTAAATTAGTTTACTAGCAAATCCTCAACAAAAACTGTCAAATCCGACTCATTTCCAGTCCAAAATGCACTCTGGTATATTACTGCAACAGGCTGGAGAGACGCCAGAATTCACAGCTGAAACTTTTTGCTGTTTGGGAAATGTCATTATCAGCTGTTGTAGGAGTTTGTAATTATCATTATTCTGAAAGCAACATCTACGTTCTGAGCCCTCAGCTGAACCACCTATGTGGAGCAGACCTTTGACACCTGGGATTTCTGTAACCCCCCAAATTAGTAACACTGCTGACTGAGGTTGGATTTTGAGCAGACCCCTAGACTCCGCCGGCAGGTTAAGGGACAACCTGCCACACAGCGGCATGTTGGTCCCAAGTCACACCACACACTTTGCATTCACAACTCTTTCAACCCTTACCACAAATGTCCCCCCAGGGAAGCAGGGAGGTATTGCCCCTGTTACAAATTATAACACACCCTGAACATTGGGGGCTGCTCAGAAAAAGTCAAAACTGTGGCTGTTAGATCCTGAAATGCTAGATCAAGGGTCTACCAATGTTTACTTTTTGTGGTTATGAATTAACGAAACCCACACTTTATTCATTTCCTATCATGTATGCAAACATAACAAGCTTAGGATTTCATTGGTGTCTTTTTGTACAGACATTAACATCAGACATAAAAATTGGTGTGTTACAGCAGACGGTCTAAAATCTGACATTTTAAAATACACCTCTTATGTAGAATGACATTTTATACTTAGAAGCATAGAAAACGTTTCTTACATCTAAGTTTAGAGGAGAAGACCTTCAAACTCCCCGTAAACTTTTCACCTTTCCCCCTTCATCTCTCCTGACTTCACTCTGCGGTTCTGGGGGCCCGCCTGAGGAACTCTGGGGAACAAATCAAAGTCAGCCGGAAACTTCCACTCCTTTTCACAGTGCCAGGAAGCGCCCATCAAATCACCGTAGGAGCACAGTACTCTCTCTTCTCACTCGGGGCAGCTTGTGACAGACTCATCACACGATGAAGTAAACCCATCTGTGGAGGACTCGGTCCCCTCACCCTGGACTCAGTGAGGAATGGGAGGAAATCTGCCTGCAATGCTGGTGGCATGAAACTTTCAGAAACGCGCTTATGCACAAAATCCCCGAATCCAAACCACGCAAGTCAGATGATCATCCAGATACCAAGTGCACGAGGCCACACCGTCCAGTTTTCTAGCACGTGGCAATTTAAAAGCCGTTCCAGGAGACGCAGCACAATATTTTGAGGGACGTGGGGGGCCTTGTTCTCATTGTATAGAAATAAGCTGAGTTTCAGGGCTGTTACTGGGGTTGATTCAAGTTGTACCGGTAGAAAATGGAAGTCTCAAAACTGGTTGTTCCAAGTGACCACAGTTTCTCTCATAGTAATTAAACACCTAGTTTTTATTTCCAAATCAACTGTGGGCTTACCATTTGTCTGATTCCATGGCATTCTATTTCCAATTGTCAATGGAGTAATTAGAGCATTAAAGGAGAATAAGCAACATCCTGTGCTCTGCAGACTAATAAGCATGATCCACTCACTCGGGAGTTTTCGGAAATCTGTAAGTGGGCACAGGAAGGAAGGGACACAACCTGATACTGGGTAGCTGCCCCCTGTGCCCTTCTCTGTCCACGGGGATTGCCGCCTTCCTGGCATATTTTTTCAGTGTTACAGAAAACTTGCCGAGCCAACTGGTCCAATAAAGGCTAAATCACATCACCGAAGTTCTCAGGAAGGGTCTTTGTACACCATGAGAGCACAGGTAGAGTATCAGGATTTCTGGACAAGAAAGGATGCTGAGTACGAGAGAGGCCAATGCAAACCACGCTGCAGATAAAGAGCGCTCTGGGCCGTGGTTAAAACTCAAGTGCACTTGGCTAAAGACTACAACTTCAAATTCTTTCTTGCCATTTATCCTAAAAATAAGTCATGTCTCTAGCTTACAGCACAGCCCCTGTTCCCGATGTGCCATTTGAGCTACTTTCCTGTCTTCTCTTCCCCAAGCTTCATGGAGCATCTACACTCAGCCCCTTGGTTCCCCACCTCACCTTTCCTCTCCTACTCGCAGCTCGGCTCCTTCCAGCTACTCCCTGAAACCTCACCGGCATCTTGGATTCTTCCCCATCTGAGCCACCCTGCACATCCTAGGAGTTTTACATTCTCAATATTTTATACCTTCTTCTCCATTCTATGTCTCTATTCAAAAAAGTCCATGTCCTGATTACTTCCTGTCTGTACAGAAGTAATTGGGATATGGACCTTTTAGTTGCCTTATTCAAAGAATTTGACCTCTGTCAGGACCTGTTTGAGTATACACTATGCCATACAATTTAGCCACTGTAAGTATACAATGCGGTGGCATTAACACATCCACAATGTTGTGAAACCATCACCACTACATTTCTGAATTTGTCCCGTCACCACAAACAGAAATTCTATACCCCTTAAGCATTTAAGGTCCCCATCCCTTCCCTCTCTCAGCCCCTGGTAGCCTCTAATCAGCTTTCTGTCTCTATGAATTTGTCTATTCCAGATGATTCATACAGTGGAATCATACAACGTGTGCTCCTTTGGGTCCGGCACACTTAGCATAATATTTTTAAGGTCCATCCATGTTGTAACGTGAGTCAAAATTTCATTCTTTTCTGTAGTTGACTGTCCCATTTATGTTTATCCACTGATCTGTATACACTTCTTGCCTTTTAGTTGGCCCCCTGATCTATGGTCATGTCCATTCTCCTGCTCCAATAAGCCTCAGTGGTTCTGGCCTAGCCATACAATTGAGTCCAAATTCCTCTGCCTGCTACTTGATAGAGACAAACCTCTCCCCAGGTATGAGAGCAGCTACCCAGTGGACGTTTCCCTGTACACATCCTGCTCCTACACCTTTGCCCAACTGGTTTCTTTCTCGTGGAATGTTCTCCTCCTACTTCCTCAGGCCAAAGCCCCCCTCGTCCCTCATGTAACTGCTCTAACCCCACCTGCTTCGTACCTCCTTCTAGCTTCCCGAGGCAAGTGAGTCCTCCCTTTACTAACCTTCCAGAGGACCTTGCGCTGGGCATTTAATACCCCGCACCACTGTCTTTTCTCTCTCCACTCCTCCAAGGCGAAGTTCACACCAGAGCTTCTATTGCAGTGTGGAGCATGGTGCCTCACACAGAACGGGTATCAATACGTATTTGCTCAAGCGACTGCAACCTTATCAAAAAGACTGAGAAGATGGCAGTTTCATTATGAGGCTGTATGAAGACATTTACATTTTTTAAATGAAATAAAACATCAATTATTTAGGATAAAACACAGTAACTGTGGAAGAGATACGGATCCATTTAGAGGAAATCGGGAGAGTGATGTGGTCCTCAGCTGTCTGGCAACGCTTAAGCAATAGTTACTAAACAAAATAAACTTAGTATTTTCACGTAAGACGAGAACTAACCCTATTTGAATACCACCGAGGCATGACAAGATGGGGCTGTGGAATGGGACTGAGGGGAAAGAAGAGAAATTAAGGAGGATGCGGCAGAGCCCCAGGCCTCCCCAGGAGCCCAAGATCTGCTTTCGGCCCTTTGGGGAAGTAGCTTCTGGGTCAATGTTCTGGTCAGTTCTGCTGCCAGGACTGCCCGGCAAGCCAGTAGGCGCCTTCCCTGTACAGGGACCCTGGTCCAGCTGTGCTTGGCATTTCCCGCCCAGTTTTTCTGCAGAGCGTCTGCCCGCCCTGCTGTTTCAATCTTGCCTCTACTGGGGAAATGGGCGATGGTCGGAGGAGGAGCGCCGGAGGCTAGTCCTGTGCCGCCCAGTGCCCAGTCAGGGACTCGCGCGCCACCTGGTGGCGGGAACAGGCCTCGCTTGCGGAGTCGTCTCCGGCGCAGGCCTGGACACGAGCCGCTTTGGGGTGTTTTGATCTCTCTGTTATTTGGGAGACAGGCGGGCCTGGTTTTTACTATTCCTTTCCTCATTTCATTAGTGAGGGTGGGGAAGAGGTTCTGTCGTTCTGATTCTTTTGTCATTCTTATGTGGACATCCTGTCCACGCTGTTTCGACACATTCGCCCTGGGCACGTTCCCACAGGAACTGCAGATCCTAAAATGTGCAGCGGAACCCAAACTGGGCAGCTGAACAGGTCAAGGAGGGAGAGCGACGCGAGCGAACAGGACTAGAAGTCAAGGCCGGGGACAGCGCCTCTCTTCAGTTCTATCTCTGAAGCCTCCCCAGGGCAGCATCCGCGTCTGGCCCATCCCCCAGAATAAATGCCCAGTAAGGTTCTGAGCGGATGTGACCGCTGTGCCGACTTTACATATGGGAAGACCGAAGACTATAACCCTCGAGCACCTTGTCCAAGGTCACAGAGCTGAAGGTACACGAAAATGAGGCGCTCAGGAAAGTGGGGAGTCGGCATGGAAGGCCGCGAGCCGGGTATTCGCCCCTCAGCCTGCCCGCCAGGCCCCAGCAGGCTGCGGCAGGACCCGGGACCTCCTCCCGCCCCACCCCCGCGGCGCCCGCCACTGGTTGCCACGGAGACGGGAGGTGGTGGCGCAGGCGCGCAGGGGGCGGGGAGGGCGCGCGAGGCCGGAGCAGAATGGCACTGCGCAGGCCTAGCGTCTCTGTTGCTAGGGCCGCCCCGAGCCAAAGTAAGGTTCCCGAGCCTTGGGTCGCGACGCGATCGCTCGAACCTGCTTCTCTGTGCCTGCGCTCTCTGGGCCAGCGAAGCACCCCCGACTGTCACCTCTTCCTGCTGAAGTGAAAGACTATCACCGGCCCCCGAACTTCTCTCCAGAAGAACTCCTGCAGCTCCTGGGCACCTTTGCTGGTGCCCTGACTCTTGCAGCCAGCTGCCCTTCAGAGGGCATCGGAAGAGCTTCCTGGTGGGCGAGGGAAAGAGGGAAAGTAGCCAGCCATGTCGAACGCGTAAGTGGTGGGCTCTCAGCGGTAGCTGTGGAGTGGGCTCTCAAGCGGTAGCCAGAAAGTGGCTTGCTCTGCTTCTATTCCTTTTTTCTTTTCTCCTCTTTTCCCTTCCTCCCCACTACCTTCCCCTCCTCTACTTCTTTTATACCCTTTCCCAAATTCAGATATGCC
>NW_003852528.1:1165759-1167410 GCF_000181295.1 Otolemur garnettii | reverse complement strand
ATCACTGTATCATTTACACAAAGCTGACGCACAGGCATCTCATCTGGTCTCTCTAAAAGTAATTTCAAACACTATAACAGTGCTGACTCTGTGTGGGCACGTTCTAAGTGCCTCAAATAGAACAACTCTCAATCTTCACAGTGTAGGGGCTGTTGATATTGTTATTTCCATTTTACAGATGAGGGAATGGGTACAAAAGAGGTGAAGGAGGTCAGATGGCATACAGGGGGTGCCAGGCACTGTAGCAACAGCCTGTGCGCTTACTATTCAATGTTACTAACCCTGTTTGCAAGGCCAGGAAATAGGAGAAATAGGAGCAGAGCTGGGGAGTGTTGGGGGCAGGCAGGGATGATGGTCTGGAGGTGGAATGGAGGGAAGGAGGCCCCTTGACCTGTCCCCACAGCCAGGGGCAGGAGCCTCTGAGGGAGAGGAGCTTCTACTGAGAGGGCTTCAGGGCAGAGCCAGGCCCACCTTACAGCCAGAAAGCACAAGGATCATTCAGGGAAAAATATGACAAACTGGATAATATTGGAAGAATTATGTTTTATCATGTGTAAATAATTGGGGGAGAATTCCCACTTTCCAATATTTAGATTTATCACATATTTACATTGTATAGCTGCCTATTCAAGTCTTTCCCTGCTACACTCCTCCCCAATTGTAGAAGAACTGCCAAGCTGTAGAAATAATGATCTGGTCTTTTTCACCTTGGAGTCCTCTCTACCCACAATCCCCCTGACTTCAAAATCTGTACATCTCCAGGCCATATGCTTAAGCCTGGAAACTTTTTAACAATTTTAAGCAGTTACATGGATAAAATACTTCTTTCTCTTTACCAGATGCGTTTAACTTGCAATAGTTTCACATCTGTTATTCCATCACACAATAATCCTTTGAGGTGTCCCGAGCAGGTGTCATCACCCAGATTTGCCAGTTGAGGAAGTGTGGGCATGAGGAGGCCAAGAGGCTTCCCAAGATGGGCTGCCTCAGAAGAGAGGTTCGATTTTAAACTTACGCCAACTTTTACCATTACAAACCTCCTTGCCTTACCCAAGAGAAATAAAACCACATGTCCACACAAAACCTTGTGCGGGAATGCTCATAGCATCATTACTTACAATAGCAAAAAAAAAAAAAAAAACCCAAGAATAACCTAAGTGCCCATCAGCTGATAAATGGGTAAACAAAATGTGGCCTATCCATCCAATGGAAAATTATTTGGCAATCAAAAGAAACCAAGTACTGATCGATTCATGCTGCAACTCGGATCAACTTTGAAAATACTGTGCTAAGTGAAAAGAGGCAGTCAGAAGGGGCCCCCTGTGGGGTGACTGCATCTGCGTGAAATGTCCGCAGTAGGCAAATAGAGACGGAAATTAGGTTAGTGGTTGCCCAGGGCTGGGAGGAACGAGGCAGAGAGCAGGGGCTTGGCGGTACGAGTCTCCTTTGGAGTGATGGAAATGTTTTGGAATTAGATAGTGGTGGTCATGGTTCTACAATTATGAATGTACTAAAAATTACTGCATTATACACTTGAAAAGAGTGAATTTGATGCTGTGTGAATTATATCTCAATAATGCTTTTATTAAAATTTGCCTCGCCAGTCTTACCGTATCTCTTGTCTTCCTGGGCACTGGCTCAGGCGAGGCTG
>NW_003852528.1:1164454-1165544 GCF_000181295.1 Otolemur garnettii | reverse complement strand
AAAGGTGCAGGATCAGCGCGCTCCCATAGCTGCCAAACCTTTCTCCATCCACCAGTGACTTCCTCAGTATCTCCAGACCAGGGTGCCCGGGTAGATGGCAGCTGAGGAAGAAAGGGGCTGCAGTCCAAAGGGCAGGACCTGGAAGGCTCAAGCCACCATCTTTGGCCAAAAGTTCTAGTTTGGGGTCAGCTCTGTGTGACCCTGGAGGATTCCTTGTCCTTCAGCCCTGATAGAAGCCAATGAGGGCGCTTCCCTGAGGCAGCGCTGACCCACGCAGGTGCAGGCATCAGGTCCGCTGTGGCTTCCCCTGATGGGCGGAGAAGCCTCCTCAGCTTAAGATCCCTTGCAGGTTCGAATCCCCAACCTGCATCCTTAGAGCCTCCTTAGGGCACCGTACAGACTAGATGCTTGTTGGTGTGGTGAATGTTTTGAAGCATAAGATGCCTTTTGTCTTCTTCTGTCTATCCCACCCCTACACTTAAAAATGACCAGATTGACTTACAGAGTTCAGTATACTCTTGCTGAATCCTTGGTAATATTAAATGTATAATATATGTCAGATGGAAAGGTTTCTGCCTTCATGGCTTGTCTCTTTAGATGGGAACAGGTGTTGCCTCCCACTGCTTGTGATCTTCTATAGCTAGCATTCCAGAATTTTCCTTAGCTAGATTTTACAAACTCCTGATTGACAACATTTTTTTACGGATTTCCTCATACTTTGGAATCATGCCATTTGCAAGCAATATAAAAATTTTTTATATTAATCCCCTATCTATCTCCTTCAATCTTCATTACTACTAACTTTTGAGGACATATTTGCGACATTTCTTCACTAAAGAGATGGTTGTTCTTTAGCATTTTGAAGGAGTCATCATCGTCCCTTCCTTGACGTGGGAAGGGCATTTTTAATCAGGTGTGTGTAAAGCTGAACTTCTCAAGCATCTTCTTGGCATCTGTGATTTTTGCTGATCTGTTGCTGTACTTGGTGAAGCTTTATGTTGAACAGGCGAGCATTCCTGCAATGAACCCTCTTTGGTTAGAGAGAAGTCTTTTGACTTGTTTTCTAAGTGGGACTTCAGATCTGAGTTCT
>NW_003852528.1:1160426-1164142 GCF_000181295.1 Otolemur garnettii | reverse complement strand
CGAGCCCAGATCTGAGTTCTAAACAAAAATTAGCCTCTAATTTTCCTCTTTAATGTTGTCCTGGCAGATTTAGGCCCCAAACCCGCTTTAGTCCACAGACCAAATTGAGCCCTATGCTTTATGTTAACAGTGGGGAGCCCGTTAGTATGTTCAGCCGGTGCTCGGACCCGTGAGTGCCTTGGGTTACTGACCCTTCTTGGATGCTAGGAGTCGGGCTTTGGCAAACCAACACCACACACACCTTCTTCATACCCTTCCCAACTTCGCATTCTCTAAGCAGGTATTCGATAAGCTGCTATTTATTGTTGTACAGAGCCCATCTGTTCCCTCATCGCCTTCTTTCTTCCAGCCCTCTCCTCCTTGCTTGTTTCCTTGATGCTCAGCAAGCAGGATGCCAAAGCATCCCAGGGCTTTGAGCAGGCGTACGATGTTGCTTTCATTGTTGTTCTTTTTAGAAATGGTTGTTGTTGATCACTAACATAGTTTATTAATCACTAATTAAGCAAGGAGTGAGTGCCCTGTGCTACGGCGTGGCATTCTAATTTTCTGAAAATAACCTTCTCTTTCTTAACAAAGCTGTCTGCCAGAGGGCTTTTTCACTAGTGATATCTTTTAAATATTGCTAACTTTTGAGAAATCTGGTCCTTGAACATATTGGGGATGGAATTCCAAACACAGAACTCGATCTCCTGACTTCGGGAGGGAATGAGGAGTTTTCCTTGTTATATCCTTGGCCAGTCTCTGTTTTCTTGTCTCATCACATATGTTCTTCATTTGCTTTCTTCCAGTGAAGGGCAGAGATAAAGTTTATTGGTTCAGAGCATGAACTCTGGAGCCAGCATTGAGAGCACAAATCCTGCACCCAGATCACATGACTTTGGGCAGCAACTGCTCCGTGCCTCAGTTTCCCATTTGTAAACTGGGGTAGTAATTAGACCTTCCTTGCAGTGTTATTGTGGGGATTGTGCAAATTATTATGTGTACAGCACTGAGAACAGTGACTGACAGTGTATAAATACAGACTATTACCGTCATCCTGCTCCTCAGCTTCTGAATCTAAAAGGCTTTTCACATCAAGCTATGCTGTTAAATTTTGGCCAGAAAGATGAAAAAAGCACATGTGGCCAGGGCTCTAATAAATGATGGCTCATGTCATGCTATAAAATAGATCAGTGAGGGTTGCCATGAGCCTTCGTAGGGATGCCTGCAGCACATTTGAGGATCAGCAGGTGGTGGGCCTGGAGCGGAGGGGCCCTGGAGGGGAATCTTAGTCATGACCTTGGAAGTTAGGTGAGGGACTACAAGTCTAACAAGGTAGGTGGAACAGATGTTCTCTTAATTCCCCTTCCTCCTGAATTGTCTCTGAAATGGCAAAAAGGATTTAAACGCCTGTGAACTCAGTGGGGGCAAAGAGCACGCTGGAGCATTTGAGAAGAAACCCAGGAGGAGGGAAAGTAGACCCCAGTGAGAGGGGATAGGGGAAGGGTGGAGACCAGGACCCAGGGGCCAGCAGACAGGGAATGGAAGGCCAGTGGTGCCCTGGAAGAGGGCAGGGGCCTGGGCCTTTGAGGTAGGGCTGAACTTGGAGGGCTTCATGCAGACCTGTATTTGGTACAGCAAGGCTGCCAATCACTATACCCAAAGAGGTGTGTGAGTGGTGACTAGGCTGCTCCCAGCCCAGCAGATAGCACACGCAGGCAACTGGACTCAGGGACACCCCGCATAGGTAAGTGTGGGAGTGAGAGCCCGGCTGACAGCAAAGGGGAGATGAGTGTCCTCAGGCCTGGTCCCACTTGCTTTACTAACAGGGGGTGGCATCACCTTCTCCCCTCAGCACAGAGAAGACCTCATAGATTGATACCAACACTGGTGGGCTTCTCCCTGGTGGCAGGGAGATCAGTGGTCAGGGCTCTGCACTGCCCCTGAGGCCAAGCCCCTTCCCAGACACACTGAGCTTCAGTTCATGTGTCAGCTGGTTCTTGAATGTAGAAGGAGAGCCAAAGTCACCTGAAATTTTTGGGAAACCTCTGTGCCACATTGGTCAAGGCAGGAAAGAGAGGGACACTTATCCAGGTGTAATAAGGGGACGGGCAGCAAAGGTGTGGAGAGAGACTGGGAAGCAGTCACAGCAGGGCTGTCACCACCCTTAGCCTTGCTGGAGTAAAAGGGTTCTCCAGCCCTTGTTGCCTCCCAAGGAGGGAGCAGGAGGGTGCGGCCCCTGTCACACTCTCCTCCCACCCTCTGGTGCCCTGTCGGTCCCGTCCACTGACTCAGCTCACTGGAATGAGATCATGGGGGCCCAGCAAGTGTGGTCCACAGGGCTCTTCCCAGGCCACAGCCTGCATTGCATGTTCTGCGTCGTGGTTCTGAGAGTTGCAGTTGTTGCCGTCCCCTATCGTCCCTTCGTTCATCTTCCTCCACTGTGTGGTGGCCCGTGCTGTGTCTGTGAATATGCAGGTTTATTTGCCTGCTCTCTGTTTGGGAGACATTGGTTGTCTCCAAGTTTTTGCTATTATACAAAATGCTACTGTGATCTGTCTTGATGCATGTATGCAGGAGTTTCTCTAGGACAAAACTGTTCATTCGCAGGGTATGCACATGTTCAAGTTCATAAGATAATGCTGAATTATTTTCCAAAGTGATTGTGCCAATTTATACTCCACTAGTTGGGTACATGGACCAACCAGTTAACTATTCTGGATAACAACTACTTCATCTTTTAAATGGATATAATATTAATAATGCCGGCTTTATGGGTATAGTAAGGAACAACTTTATACCACTTAGGCAAAAGGCTTTTAAAACTATTTGGTAATAATGGAAGTAGTTATATTCAGAAATCACACATATATCAAAATGGGGCAAAACTTGTCTAAAGAGCTTTGCAAATACATACGTTGTTCTTAGCTCATACTCGATCGTGTGTTATATTTTGTTATAGCAGATGCCGAATATGTGTACTTACAAAGTAATTTATACCCTGTATTTTCTAAATTCCCTCTTCCCTCAGAATGTATAACAAGATGTGGCATCAGACCCAAGAAGCCCTCAATTCTTTGCTTGATAAAGAGTCTCAGAAGATGATAGAGACACAAAAAAATCAAGTTTACTTCTTCCAAATGTTAGCCACCTTCTACATAAAATATGTGCAGATCTTTAGAAACCTGGAGACCGTCTATGACCAGATGGTCCATCCACAGAAACGAGCACTGATCCGGAAGATACTGGATGGCGTGATGGGCCGTATCCTGGAGCTGAAGCATGAAATGGTTGAACTGGAATTAACCGAGTTTCACTATTTTGATGACATTCTGCAGGACCTCAAGTTGGCTCCTGTGAGTGCTCTGTTGTTCTCTTTTATTATTTTTCTTACTGGTTTCTTTTGATTGTTAATAGGGTGAGTAGGGGAAGAAAGTCTGTAGAATAGTACCCAATATTCTACAGACTTTTAGACATATTTACTAGTTGTTTGATGTGTTAAAAATCTAAGAATTTTCCTTCTGTTCCACCATTCTGTACTGGAAGGATGGGACGCCCTTCATTTTGGGTATAGACGAATCTTGGCACAAGACTGTTGGGACTGTTGGGCCCTGAGGTTGCTGTGGTCTCCCTTGATGCCTACCTGGGACTGTTGGAATGGCGTCAGCCGGCCCTGTTGTAAATATCTTGTGGCCAAACCCACCCAGCGTCCAGTAGCAGGGCCCCTGCCTCTTTCC
>NW_003852528.1:1120572-1157542 GCF_000181295.1 Otolemur garnettii | reverse complement strand
AAAAAACAAAGACCATATGATTCTCTTAATTGATGCAGAGAAAGCTTTTGTATCTCAAGAATGGAAGAAAAAATATCCAATGAAACTAAATTATAGACTTCATAGGAAAGATATAACCTAATTATAGCCTTGAATATGGGGAGGGGGCAGGTGAGGGGAGGGGAGGGGAGTGGATGAGTGAGGGAGGGGGATTGGTGGGGTCATCTCTATGGTTTATCTTACAAGGGTACAAGTGAATCTTTCTAAAAGCAGAGTATGAATGTCTTAATAACTAAGAAAATGACACGAAGGCTACATTAACCAGTTTGTTGAGAGTATTTCAAATTGTATATGAAAACACCACACTGTACCCTGTGATTGCATTAATGTACACAGCTATGATTTAATTAAAAAAAAGAAAAAAGAAAATAAAAGAAATTCATTAAGGAATCCTTAGTTAGGGCCAAGGTTTTACTTTACTAATTAAAACAAGGGACGTGGTTATGATTTTCCTTTGCCTTTCTGGGGGGCGTACGTTCACTCTGCTGGCCTCACTGTGTCTCTTACACGGGGACAGGAGGTGACGCAAGGCTCTGACCTGCCCGTCCTTACTGTGTATGTCAAATGGATTTGAGTCCTGGAATTGTGACCAAAATGTTCTGTTGTTTATTCTTTCTCTTTTCCAGCAACAATTAGACATCCCCATACCCAGATATTTCTTGAAGGAGAAATTGCAAGCAATAAAAGAAAGAGAAAAAGTCCTGGCTCAGCTGTTACTTGAGTTTGGATTAGCTACAACTGACATGGTTTGTATACCATTCTAATAAGTGTTGTTCTGTAATCTCTACAACTTCCTTTCTCTGCAGCTCCTAATGGAGTGAGAAACAATTGGGTTATTTTTGATTTAAAGAGAGAATTCCTCCCCCTTTATACCATACATTAGAAGTTGCATAACTTTCGGACATGTTTCTGGTGACGCATAATCATATTTCCAGAGCTTAGACACAGAGATAAAGATGGAATGCTTTGCTACTTAAATCAGTATCTCTCAGACGAGGCTGATTATCAACTCGGTTTGATTTTCCATTTCAGCTTTACCTAGCTAAAGTCAGAATCTAGACATTGTTCATATAAAATAATTAAGAGCTTACATAACTTACTAGGAACTCAAAAATCTAAAAATGATAATGGACCTTTTATGACTTCAAGTTGTTGAGCCTTGGCTCTCCTCAAATGGGCCATCTGTGGAGAAAAGGAAAGAAAATATTTTAAAGCTCTCTCTGGAAAACAAAGAACATAATTCTATCAGCTCCCTACCTCAGTGCTGTCAATGTCCCCAGTGCCTGACCAGCTCTGCCTTCTGGTCTCACAACACCAGTAGTCCTGACTCTCACAGTCATCTCCCATTAGCCTCCTGGCGGACAGTCATCTTCTTATCCTGTCCACCTCTGACTGGTCTGTTTAATGCATCTAGTGACTCACTGCCTAGGAAACGCGTGCTTGCCTCCTCTGCCTGGTCTTCATGACCCAAGCAGCAAGGAGGCCATCCAGAGTGGGACGCTGCAGAGTGAAAGGAGGCCTGTGAGTAATGGTGCTGAGACTGCAGGGGCAGATTGGGCCTCACGGGACAGCAGGCTCAAGTGGTCTTCCTGCAAATAGGTCCCACTGGGTATTGCCATCCTGGGCTTTGGGGTTAGGAAGATTCTAGAGTATGCTATGGATACTCAGAAGATAGGTGGAGTGCACGCCCAGCCTGGCGCTGCCTCTGGTTTCCCTCAGCCACAATCTATGCCACATGGAGGGCTTGCCCGTCCCACTGACACTCCTTCCTATCAGAGTAGGACCCGTTCTGCCGAGCCCGACTTAACAGAACTTCCCTTCCGACCCACAGTCTTAGTCCATTTTGTGTTGCTATAACAGGACTCCACAGACTGGATAATCTACAGACAACAGAAGCTTGCTTTCCCCATGGTTCTGGAGGGTGGGAAGTCCGAGACTGAGGGTCACATCTGGTGAGGGCCTCTGGCTGCTCGTCACCTGGTGGGACAGCTCATGAAACAGCAAGAAATATGGGGCTGAACACATCCTATTATCAGGAACCCGCTCCTGGGATTATAGCACCACTCCATTCACAGGGACAGAGCCTTGTGAGTACAGCACACTACAGGCTCCACCTCTCAACACTGTGGCATTGGGGATGAAGTTTGTAACATGACCTTTGAGGGACACATTCGGACCACCAAACCCATGTAACTTGAGATGACCTCTCCCTCCTGTACCTCTCCCATGAGATAATGGCTTCTTTTCTACATTATGAATTTTTTGATGGCAGGTCCAATGCCACCTTGCTTGGAGTCATCCAGACATCCTTTCACCCTAGGCCCCTGTGTCTGTGCATTTTGTGCACACAGCAGTCAGAACGAAGCATCCGGCCTCACCTGGTCCCTCCTTACCTGGCAGTGACGAGCCCTGCAGGGTTTTCTGAACATCTCATAGGGGAGCCCGGAGAAGGGAGGTTATGGTGCACATGCTGTGGATGATTCCTAAAAGTTTCTCTTGGCGGTTCCTCCTGCCCACTGTCCCTCTTCGGTTGTTGGTCAGCAGCAGGGGCTTTTTCTCCTTCCCTTGCCCACCGCCAGCCTTGGCCGGCCCTTCTCACTTCATCACGTGAGCAGTTCACGTCCACCACAGCCTCAGTGCAGGGAGGCCAGACACCAGCAGAGCATGAGAGCTTCCAGCTGACAGCCCTGGGCATTGCTGCCACTTTCCCATGCCCTTTGGGGTCTCCCGGGACCCCCTTGCCTTAGGCTGTTTATTTCTTGATATATGTATAGCATGTATGTGCCAGGAAGAATTTTGACAAGTGCAAACTATTGTCTGTCTCCTATATTTGTGATGCTTCATACCCTCCCTAGCTGCTCAGAATTCTTTGTAATGTGGTGTACACTGCTCAGAGTCCCTGAGGATTACTGAGTTATGGCTGTGCTTCCGTTCAGAAGGACTATGCAGGGGCTAAAGGACGTGCTCATGGCGCTGACTGGCGCCGGCTGGGGCTGCGTCCTTCTGAGCTTTCACACATGGCACCTGATTTGTACCAGAATACTGCTCATGTCACTCCAACATGCAAGCACATTATTGAAAATGTGCACTCCCTGCAAATTTGAAGCAACAAGACCTTGCTGAAAACAAACCCCAGGGGAACTATGATGGGAAAGAGTTTCCCCATGAGCCTCACACCCCAGGTGCCACACTGAGGTGCCATATTGGGCAGTGATAGAGGCTTCAGTGGCCCATCTCTGTGAAGAGGCCCTGTCTCTGTTCACACAGGCTCTCCCTCCTACCCACAGGGACTTGTGTGAGTTACTTCACATGTTTGGTCTTCAGTTTTCTTAACTCTTAAGTGGTCACAATAACAGCTGCCTTGAGGTTTACTTTTGTGAATTTGATGAGCTCATATATATAGAAAAACCATCTGGCATCCACAGCTTCTCACTCAGTGTTCCTTCCCTCTCCTCAATCCTCCTGTGCCCCAACCCTGCCTTGTTACATGGAGAAGCGATTGTCCTAGGAAGCAGTGGCCCAGGTGATAGCCCCTGACACTCCAGGCCCCAGGCCCTGACACCCCAGCCTGATACTGTGGCCGCTGCTGCTATCTGGGTGGTGGAGAGGGACTCCGCCTGCAGAGACTCCACCTGCACTTTGGTGCCCCAACATCCCCCAGAGCCAGGCCACGTGCACCATGCACTGCTTTTCTGGGAACACCGTGGGGCCTCACCTGAGCTCACCCAGAGTTCACACAGCCTCAGGGGGCACACACAGCCCTTGTTCTTGTCCCTGTCCTCAAAAAATGGCCCAGCCCATGGCCCAGCTTGGCCATCACTACTACACCAGAGAACTCCCAAAAGCACATGTTACTGCATGAGCACAGGTCCCAGCTTGTCTCAGTCTAATATGCTGCTCGTGTTCCGATATTCTAAAACACAGATTTATAGATACTAGAAGCCATTCCATAGATAAAACTAAATGCTCCTGTAATGATTTTAACATTAGTCCTATTTACTAGGTCATTCTGCGATTGATTTTAAACTTAGCACTTTACCTCATCTATATTTTAAATTTTAATATCTCGTATTAGAGATATGCTTTTAATTTCTTTGTCTCTACTATCAAGTTAATGAAACATTGACAGCAATTTCAAGTTTCACTGCATCCGGCTCACTGACATTTCTAGTATAATTTGCTGCCAACCTAAAATATCATGGCACTAATTAGTATTTTTCATAAGAGTAGAAAAAAGCTATGGGGTCCTTACATCTGGGATCTCAGCACAAGCGTGGCACGTTATCAAAAACTGAGTAATGTCGACTTGCTCTCAAACTCTTTATCAGCTGTGGGGACTCTAAGCAGGGTTGTGTTAGAAGTAAGCATGTGATGCATCTGGGATCGGTTGCTCTGGTCAGCGTGTTTAAACATTGATTTAGCTTAACTGGATTTTGTGCTTGTTTCTGTTTGTTTGTTTTCAGAAATACGGCATGAAGAGTATCCCCTTCGGAGAGGCAGTTAAATTAATCCAGATTTCTGAGAGGGCACGGCAAGGCCGCCTGAGAGCACTGTTCATGAAACAAATCTATATGCAAGAATACAGGGCAAAGCAATTCAAGTTACTCAGCGAAAAGGTGGCAGACACCCAGGCCGCGGCACTCCGTATTCAGAAGGTACAAACACTGGGTGCTTGGAGTTGGGGACACGGTATTCTACACAGTAGGGCTGTGTGCCAGTTTCAAGGTTGAGCTTCAAAACGCCAAGCCTCCAGGTCCCCCCTTTAATGGAACTGGATTGAATTCTGCAAAGATATATTAACTTACTCTTAGGAAATCATTAACTGAGCTTGGTCATGTTTGAACTTTTTTATTCTAAGTGAGTATGAAGCTCAGGGAATTTTACTCAAAATTTGGTAATTGGTGGAAAGAACGCTGCCAAAATTCAGTAAGCATCTACATCTTAAATGTGTTTTTAAAAAATAGGTTCACATATGGGCAAAGAATTACAGAAGTGTGGTACCTGGTAGTTTGCAGAAGATACACTGTTTGGAAATTCTAGCAACCATAACTCACAAGCAGAATATCAGGGTTCCCTCTGGAAGGAACTCTGGAGGTTCCCTTTCTTTTGTCAGATGACACCATTGACTGTTACCCCATCTTTTTCAAGTGGAAGCTGGGATCCTTTTGGGAAAATGCCGAAGATGGCAGCAACTTCCCACAAATTAGAATCGGATCAGAATGAAAATTCAAGGACACCAAGAGCCAGAACATCAGGGCCGTCTGTCCCAGCTGTGCCTGAACATGCGTGGGGAGGGACGATAAGAGACTTTTTCTTCTTCTAAATTTCTCTGGGGATATAAATTTTTAGCGTCTGAGTTAAAAGCTTCAGTTGTATAATTCTTGGAAGTCACTATGTTATATTTCCCAGCATTACTTTGGAAATTTTTCTTTTAAAACCCTAAAGTACCACCTTTAGATCTAGCCTCACACTCCTGCTGTCTAGAATTTTCTCTAAGAAACTCCAGAAGGGGAATCTCACTAATAAGAATTGTAAGTCAGTTCTGTGACTCAATCTCACAAAAAAAGAAAGAAAGAAAGAAAGAAAACCCAAAACTTGGTGATCTCAGAAGAAAAACTATTCCATCAACACACGTCCACCCCCTGACATTTGTGACTCTCGTGACACTTGAAATGTGCAGTTTATTTTATGGAGAATCTGAACGATGTTGTCTTTATTTTTGTAAATACTAAACAAGTAACCCATGTATTTATTTTCAGGTTTGGAGAGGTTTCCGTCAGTTTAAGAAAACTATAAGAGAGAGAGAGGAGGAGATGATATTCCTGGGGATGGTAAGTTCTCCTAACACAGGATCTGCTTTTCTTAAAGACAGTAGGATATGTAAGACTCATGCCCTTATTAGCTGGTTTTTGAGGGAAGAAAGGAAAGAATAAATGACTTGAGGGAATGGAGTCACCTGTGTTCTGCAGAAGTCTGCCCAGGGCTATCTGAGGAGATCAGGGCTGTGACCATTTACACGTTCCTGTGCAAGGTGGTGACACTCCATGAGTGGAAATGGCTCTCGGCCGTCATGTCTGCTCTTCCTGTCTGATATCAGCAGGCACCTTATCAGGTTTGGAGTCATGAGAATGAATTTGCATGGATCACAGGCTTCTTTTCGGGTGGCAGTCTGCAGTGATCACTGAATCACAGAGTTGGAAGGGCGCATTCATATCTATTGCCATGTGACACATTGCCACCGACTTAGCTCAAAACGATACCTCTCTGTCGTTTGTTCTCTCTGTGGGTCAGGAACCTGGGAACAGCTTCATGGAGTCGTCTGCTCGGGATCGCCCAAGGCTTCAGTCAAGGTTCATCTGGGGCTGTGGTCTCATCTGAGGCTCAGTGGGGAAGGATCTGCTTCCAAGTTTGTGTGGGTTTGGGAAGGATTCAGTTCTGTGTGGGCTGTAAGATCATGGGCCGCAGTCTCTATGCCAGCAGTTAGCAGGAGGCCAACCGTAGCTCCTTGCTGTGTGGGCCTTTCCATGTGGTAATTGCTTTATCAAAGCCAATGAGGGGGAGAAGCCTGCTTAAAACCTTATGCAAATGACTACAGAAGTGTATCACATCATCTTTGTCCTACACCAGTTAGAAGCAAACTATAGGCCCACCCATCCTCAGGGAGAGGGTATGAGGCCCAGAAGGCAGGGTCTTTGTGGCCTTCTCAGAGTCTGTCTGCCACTGAGGACTTTTCTGTACTACCTGCACATCAGGGGTAAGGCCCCGAGAGGAACCAGCTTGTCCTCTACCTGAGTCCCTCCTGAATATAGTCCCCCCACCACCGCCTTGCAGGGAAGCCCACTGTGTTACGTTTTCAAAGCTGCTGCTTTTTATTTAACTGAAATCTGCCTCCCTAGAGATCCCACTGACTGGCTGGGGCTCTGTCTGCTGTAGTAGCTCAGAATGTCTCTTATTTCTTTACGTGATAACCCCTTGAGTATTTAGAGGCAGTTCTTCAGCCTCACCTAAACCAACTCTTTGCAAAGCTAATCATCACCAGAGATGGGGACCATTCCCAGTAAGAGTTTCTTTCTTGACTTATCAGTTTTCATTAAAGGACATTGTAATTTTAAAAAAGAAAAGAACAAGAACAAAAAAAAAGAAAAAGAAGAGAAGCCTTTTGGGACTTGATCCGGCATTGACTTGAAGTCTACTGTACTGAACTACATTGCTTTATGCCCCGATTTAAAGCTCTGATGAAAGCACTAAAGCAGAAACTTTGGTAAACACAGTGGCCAAGTCTTTGGAAACACCTATAATCCATAAGGCTCTGGTAAGACTGATCAAGAACAGAAGAAAAGAATATGGAACATGCAGGTTGTAACTAGAGGCACTAACTAGCAGGTTAACAACTGGCAGATGATGTCATGAACAACTGTGTTCATAAAATACAAAACACTGAACAGAGAAGACTGTTGAGGGAAGTGCGAATGTCAAAACTGACCAAAGGGGAAGAGCAGAATAAACCAATACTGAAGAAAGTCCTGTGTTAATTTGGGTCTCATAAGAGCAGGGGCCACAGTGGAGTTGGACATACAGGAGATTTATCAGGAGAATACCTGGAAAGAACAAAGGAAGGGCCAGAGAAGGCCAGAGAGGCTTCAGCTCCTGAGAGAGGCTGGGCAGCTGTGAAGGAGGGGTAGGAAGGAGGTCTGAGAAGGAAGAGTCTCAGTTTCAATAAAGAAATTTAACCGGCTTTGAAAAGTCTGTGCTACCAAAAGAAAAAAAGAGGCAAGACTCAAAAGAGATACTCAGCTGGGGAAGGACCCAGGGCAACCTCGGGGACTGCTAATGAGGGTTTAACTGCTCCCCTTCCAGGGCCCAGTTTATCATTAAAAACTCAGAAAGCACTTGCACCTTTATGCCCCACAGTGCCCACCCTCGGGATTGCTTTACTACCAAAAAATATCAATATGAGCTAGGGTTACAATATGTAGATGTTCATATTAGTGTAGTGTAGTTTTATACTAATTAGACTGGTAGCCAGAAATGGTTAATACAGTTTAAATATCTCATTGTATATTGTTAGAAGTGATGTTTTCAAGTTTCTTATATTTTATGAAATGTAAAATATCACGATCTTACCTTTCAGTCTTTTGTTTATCTAACATCTGTCTACAATAAACATATTTTATTGTATTTTATGTCCAAAAAATTACAGATAAAATGCATATTTAAAATTATGGTAGGGGAGAAAAAGATATGCACCATGGCTTAAATAATACATAGCTTTAAAAATTGAAACTGAAATAATAGTCAATTTGTAATACATTTTCCCAATTCTGTGTACTTACCAAAGGTGTGTCTCAGTAGGATGAAAATTGGAACTTAGGATTTTTCCTTTACTTTCTATTTGTAACAGAAGTTATAACCAAAGAATAAGAAGTAAAAAGTTAAAGAGTAAAAATAATAATTGCAATTTGTGGTTTTTAGCCAATGCGGGGATGTAACTTTCTTTTTATCATTCTTTTCTGTTTATGCTTAATTGTTATTTATAATACTGCATTCCTGTTCTCTCCATCATAGAAAACAAATTAAGTGACTGTCATGGTAGTGGTGAGAGATCAGATCCCTTTATTCAGTGATCAACCATAAACATGACCATCTGAGCCATATTTTAATTACTTCTTCTTATAAAATTATTAAATTTTTCTTAGATATTAGGATTTAAGACAAATTATCTGACAAATAGTGTTAAGTATAGCTAAAATATAATTTAGTCCCATCTTCAGGGACTAAACGATAGATGACATGGCTTCCATTGAAGCATATTTGCATTTAGAATAGCTCACTTGGCTGGGGCTCCCCATCCTGGCTCCCCCTGCAGGTACAGCCTCTATCTATTACCTTTGTTGTCAGCACACAATTATTTTTCTTGAAGAGAGAATTTAACTTTATATCCCAGAAACTTGAAATTGCCTAGTTTCCTGCTGAAGGGGCATGATATTACCACCCCTGCATTTATAAAGTCTGCCTTTAAAATATGAGAAATCATACCAGAAGATAATAGATGATTTGAGAAGTAGCCTGGTTTTATCACTTACGTTCTTAATTTCACTTTGATCTTTGTATTTCAAAAATAAGTTGATGTTTGTTTTTGGAAATTGAGAACCCCTCGAGGCCTCAGCCCTCCTTCTGCTTTATAACTAGACAGATGTGCTACCTGGATCGTGAGGGTCAGCAGTTCCTTGCAGTTGTTATGATTTTGCAGTTGTGAACTATAATTCCTTGCAGTCGTTATGATTTTTATGAATTTCTATAATTTCACTGGGTGGAGTATTATTCAGCCATAAAAAGAGGGGAAATTCTGACAGAGGCCTCAACTTTAATAACCCTTGAGAACATGATGCTGAGTAAAATAAGCCAGTCACAGGCAGACAACTATTGTGTCATCCCCTTTACATGAGGTATCTAAAGTAGTCAAACTCATAGAAACAGAAAGTAGATGTTGGTTGTCAGGGGCTGGAAGGAGGAAGAAAGGGCAGTTATTGTCTAATGGGTATAGAGCTTCAGTGTGAAAGATGAAAGATTCTAGAGACCTGTTGCATAGAAACATGAATATAGTTAACACTAACCGCAAAAATTGTTTGAATGGTAAATTTTATGTTATGTGTAGGGATTTTTATTACAATTAAAAATGTTTTTAAAAATTCACTGGGATAGGCAGCACCTGTGGCTCAAAGGAGTGGGGTGCCAGCCCCATATGCCAGAGTGGCAGGTTCAAACCCAGCCCCAGCCAAAAACTACAAAAAAATAAATAAATAAATTCACGGGGATGTTGAAATGTATATTGAGATGGTTCTATATATATCAGGCTATTTTCCAGTGGTCAAAATACAACTTAAAATTAAATGAGATACTACTGTACTTCATTGAACCTAAAATATCATCAATTGTAAGATGCATTGTTATTTTTATGTGCCATTAAGAAGAAAATGATGCCAGATAAAGCAAAAAACCCTTAATTATAATACACATCTATCCCTAATTTCTCATATGTTAAACTGTAAAAAATGTATATCTTAAAATTGGTAAACTTGGGTAAGTTGTGTCAGTCTTATTAGGAAAAATAGAAAGTTTTTAAAAGTATACTTACTGGCAGGGTTATGATGAATTGTTCATTCTCATGTACAAAGAGTTAAATTGACTTAACCTTTCTAAGAGCCAGTTAGCAAGATGCAATAAGATTCTTAAAATATTTATGTTCTTCACCTTCAAATTCTTTTCTGCCTTAAAATAATTATCAGAAATTACATAAAAGTGCATAAAAGTTCCCTATAGTGTTTTTTTAATAATAAAAAATAAGAAATAACAAATTCAAGTATTATCGAGTATATGGTTAAATAATTTGTGGTAACCCTACATAATATAAACATTAAAAAGTATGTTTATAATTAATTATTAATGATGTGAAAATGCTCAAGGGGAAATTCAGGATTCATAATTATACATACAATTTGACTTCAGCTAAATATATACAAACATCCATGCACACACAAAAGAAAGAAAGAAAATATACCACATTTGAATACAGCTCATGTCTTAATGTGTGGATTTTGGAAGATGTTTTTATAATTTTCTGTAGTTTCTAAAATGATCAGATTTTGGTTTGTTAATTAGAAAAAATTCCCATTTAAAAGTAAAAGCAGGGGCAGCACCTGTGGCTCAAAGGAGTAAGGCACCAGCCCCATATGCCAGAGGTCGTGGGTTCAAACCCAGCCCCAGCCAAAAACCACAAAAATAAATAAATAAAAATAAAAGTAAAAGCAGCTCATCAAAATAATGGAACAGAAGCAATCTGGCTTCACTCCCCACTAGAGAAAACCAAAATCCAATATTAAGCACCAGTATTATCACCAGTAATATCCCAGATTTCAAATCTGTAGATAAGACAACCCCCAGTTCCACAGAGAAGTGAAAAAAACTCTGAGCAGATGCAAGAGAATCAAACTTCTATACCCATGACATCCTGCCACAATCTGCCAGGCATCACATGCATGAAAATTGTTCTTAGCCTTAGAGTTTCTACACTGAAAAACTGAGATCATGGTAGACAACCAGCTTCCCCTTGAAGGAGAACTACCCCTGTGTCAACCCAGAGGAAGCATTGTGAGTGCCCATAGAGAGAAAACCTCCTGAGGATAGCCAGAGACAGAGGAGAGAAGCAGGTCTAGAACCTCCTGCCTACAAACTCTTCTCTATCTCACCCAAAGGAGACACCAAATCGAAATGGCTATTCAGCAGCACCACACTGCAGGAGGCATGTTCCACAGGTCCCCTGGGTACAGACCACTAGCCAGCCTTCCCAAGTGCTCAAGTATCACCTTTGGGCTGTCTCCCATTGGGTGGGGCAGTGCTCAGACCATTTGTTAGAACCAAGGCGAGTCTAAACTTACAGTGCCATCTAGTGCTGAAGAGGAAGTAATGACCTAGCATAAAAGAAATTCAACAGGTAGATTGCAAAGAACCTCTAAGCAAACATACCTAAAAAGCCCCAAAAGAAGACTTGAATTCCAGAAGACTAGAATTTATATAACTTATTCTTTGGTGAAGATATAGGCATGTGCCCAGAAGAAACAGCAAACAGGAAACCATGACATCTCCAGAGAGACAAAACAGGGAGCAAGTGACCAATCCTAACAAAAGAGTGGCATGTGAGCTCTTAAATAGAGAATCCAAAATAGTAGAAATTCAGCAAAGTCCAAGATAACACAGAAAAACAATTAAGAATTTAGCAGAGAAATTTCACAGAGAAAGTGAAGTAATTTTTAAAAAAGTCAATTCCTGGAACTAAAAAATACATATACCAAACTGAAAAATGTATCAGAGGCTCTTAATAGTAGGATGGATCAAGCAGAGGAAAAAAAATTAGTGAGTTCAAAGATAGGCTATTGAAAATATACATTTAGAGGAGGAAAAATAAAAAAGAATGAACAATGCTTGTAAAATATAGAAAATTACCCCAAAAGAGCAAGTCTAAGAACCACTGGTGTTCAAAAGAGAATTGAGAATAACAAGGGCTGGAGGAGTATTCAAAGAATAATGCCAAAAAACTTCCCAAAACTGGAGAAAAATATAAATATCCAGGTACAAGAAGGTCAAAAATCATCAAACAGATACAACCCAAATAAGACTATCCTAAATCATATAATAATCTAATTTTTAAAGGTCCAGGGCAAAGAGAACATCCTAAAGGAGTAAGAGAAGGGAAGAAAATAACGTATAAAGAAGCTTCAATTCATCTGGCAACAAACTTCTCAATGGAAATCATATAGTCTAAGCAGGAGAGTGATAACATATTCAAAGTGCTGAAAGAAAAAGTTGGCAACTGAGAGTACTACCCCACAAAGCTATACTTCAAACATGAAGTAGAGAAAACAAAAGCTGAGGGAATGCATCACCACCAGACCTCCTTTACAAGAAATGCTGATGAAACCTCTTCAGTCTGAAAGAAAAAGACATAAACAAGCAAAAATAAAACATTTGAAGGTATAAAACCTACTGCTAAAAGTCAGGTGCACAAACTCATAATACTCTAATACTGTAATCATGGTATGTAATCTACTCATATGTGGGTCATTTTGAAAATTTTGTGATACACACAAATCAGGAAACATAAAATCTGTGTAGACAAAAATAAATGAAGCACTCCCAGCATGCCAATAAGCCAGGCAAGGTGAAACTTGCATTGGTGAATCAGAAAGAATGCTGTTGACTATGTTTCTTGAAAGTGAAATAATGGACCTTAACAGTCCGTCTAAAATTTTCATAGTAACCCACATACCTCTAGTATGAAGATTAAAACACAAATCTTTCAAAAATAATAACTAAAGCAATTTGGCTCAGCGTCCGTAGCACAGTGGTTATGGCGCTGGCCACATGCACCAAGGCTGGCAGGTTCAAACCCTGCCTGGGCCAGCTAAACAACAATGACAACTGCAACAAAAAAATAGCCTGGCATTGTGGTGGGTGCCTGTAGTCCCAGCTACTTGGGAGGCTGGGGCAAGAGAATTGCTTTAGCCCAGGAGTTGGAGGTTGCTGTGAGCTGTGACGCTACAGCACTCTACCAAGGGTGACATAGTGAAACTCTGTGTCAATAAATAAATAAGTAAATGGCTTCTCTTTAAAAAAATAAATAAATAACTAAAGCAATTTATTAGTAATAAGCAATATAAAAATTTAAATTGAGACAACAAAAGTCAAAATGTGGTAAGAGGGAATAGAGATAAAATGTGAAGATTTTTAGGGTTTCTTGATCTGTTTAGATTCCTTTCTTTGTTGTAATAGATAAGTTATCATCTGTTTAAAATATTTACAATATCTATTAAAAACACAAAACAAAAACCTATGTGCTAAAAATAAAAGGCAATAATTTAAAATATATACCCATGGAAAATCACTTAGTCACAAAGGAAGAAAGAGGAGAGGTTACAAACCAACTAGGAAACAAGTAACAAAATGGCAGCAGTAAATCCTTACCTATCACTAATGATGTAGAATATAAATGGACTAAATCCTCTAATTAAAAGAGAATGGCTGAATGGATGTAAAAACAAGACCCAACCATCTGCTGCCTACAAGAAACCTATTTCACTTATAAAAACACAAATAGACTGAAATCAAATGAATGGAAAAAGATATTCCACCCAAATGGAAATTTTATAAGAGCAAGAGTAACTATATTTCTATTAGATAAAATACACCACAAATCATAGATTGTAAAGGGACAAAAGAGGTCACTATATAATGTCAAATTGGTCAATTCATAAAGAGAATACATGGTATAATAATCATAAATATAAGTGCACCCAACACTGGAGCACCCAAATATATAAAACAGACATTAATTAGTCTAAAATGAGAGATAGGCTGCAGTATAATAATAGTACAGACTTCAGTACCCTATTCTTGGTAATGGAAAGTTCATCCAAACAGAAAATCAACAAAGAAACTATACACTAGAATAAATGGACATAACCAACATTTACATGACGTTTCACTCAGTTGTTCCAGAACACACATTCTTCTCATCAGCACATGGAACATTATCCAGATAAACCACATGTTACACTACAAAGTAAGTCTCAACAAATTCAAAAAATTCTGAATAATGTCTCATAATTTTTCTGTCAACAATGGAATAAAATTAGACATCAGTAATAAGAGGAACCTTAGAAATTGCACAAACACATAAATTAAACATGTTTTCAAATAAGTATGCCAATAAAGAAATTAAGAAGAAAATTTAAAAATTTATAAAACAAATGAAAATGGAAACACAGCATACCAAAATCTATGCAATACATAAAAAGTAGTTCTAAGCAGGAAGTTTATAGCAATATATGCCTACATCAAAAAGTGAAAAGGTCTCAAATAAACTGATAATGCATCTCAAGAACTAGAAAAGCAGGAACAAACAAAACCAAAATTAGTAGAAGGAAAGAAATCATAAAAATAGAGCAGAAATTAATTGGAGGCTAAAAAATGCAAAAGATCAATAAGTTGAAAAGTTTTTTTTAAAGATAAAATTGGCAAAACTTTAGCTAGACCCATGAGACCCAAAAGCTAGAGATAAAAACTGTACCAACAAACAACAAAGGATCATTAGGGACTATTGGGAACAACTATAAACCAACAAATTGGAAAGCCTAGGTTTAGACAGATTCCTGGGTACATTCAACCTACCAAGATTGAACCATGAAGAAATAGAAACCCGAATAAACCAACAGCAGCTAACAAGTTCAAAGCAGCAATAAATACATCTCCCATCAAGAAAATCCCAGAACCTGATGGAGTCACTGCTGAATTCTACCAAACATTTAGGAAGGAACTAATACCAGTTCTACTCAAACCATAGAAAAACCCTGAAGAAGATCCATTTAGCTCTTGAACAACACAGGTCCGTTGGTCTGCTTGGGTCCTCTCACATGGGGATTTTCTTCTGCCCTTGCCGCCCCTGAACAGCACGATCAACCCCTCCTCTTGCTCGTCGTCCTCCTCATCCCACCAGCATGAAGATGATGATGAAGACTTGTGTGACGATCCACTGTCGCTAAGTAAATATTTTCTATTCCTTATGATTTTATTAACCCTTTTCTGCCTTACTTTATTGTAAGAATACAGTGTATAATACATATAACATACACAAAATATGGGTCAGTTGCCTGTTTATGTTAACAGCAAGATTCCTAGTCAACAGTAGACTATTAGTACTTAAGGTTTTGGGGGAGTAAAATGTTATATATGATCATTGTGCAGGGGGTCAGCACCCATGTTGTTCCAGGATTAACTGTACTTCCAAACTCATTCTACAAGGCAAGTATTACCCTGATACCAACCAGCCAAGGATATAACCAAAAAGAAAACTACAGGCCAATATGCTTCACGAACATGATAATAAATGAAAAACAAACAAACAAAAAATACCTCAACAGAATACTAGCAAAGTGAATTCAACATCTCATTAAAAGGATCATTCACCATGATCAAGTGGGATTCATACCAGGGATGCAAGGATGATTCAACATAAGCAAATCAATAATTGTGGAACGTCACATTAACAGAACCAAAACAAAAACCATGTGATCATTTCAGTTAGATCAGTGGTTCTCAACCTTCCTAATGCCACGGCCCTTTAATACAGTTCCTGTGGGTTGTGACCCACAGGTTGAAAACTGCTAAATTAGATGCTAAAAAGCATATGATGAATTTAACATCCTTTATGATAAAATCTATCACCAAACTCAGTATAGAAAGAATGTACCTGATACGATATATATGTTTGGCCTCCAAGTCTCATGTTGAAATTTGATCCCCAGTGTTGAAGGTGGGGTCTGGTGGGAGGTATTCAAGTCATGAGGGCAGATCCCTCTACATTGTTTAATGCCCTTGCTATGATAATAAGTGAGTTCTCACTTTGTTAGTTCACATAGAACTAGTTGTTTGAAAGAGTCTGGCACCGCCTCCTCTGTCTCTTCTGCTCCTTCTTTCACCATGTGACTCTTCTGCTCCCCCTCCAACTTCTTCATGGATTGGAAGTTCACTGAAGCCCGCACTGGGAGCAGATATGGTGAATTGTTTTTGTACAGTCTGCAGACTCCTAAGCCAAATAAACCTATAAATTACTATAGGTTTACTATAAAATACTAAATTACTATAAATCATTATAAATTACTCAGCCTCAGGCAGTCCACTACAGTAAGGTGACCAGATTTTAACATTGGTATAGCGAGACACCATTGAGGGGGGAGGGCAGGGCCTTGGGGGGCAGGGCCTGACAACAATGCAAACTTTGACAAACAGTTCTCAACAATTATTTGTTATTAAAGTTTAACATTATAAAATTAAAAAAATATATAAAACTCATATCCTGGTGAAATAGCCACATGGCAGCCGAAAACCATATATTCTCTTCCTGTTCTCCCATGTTTCCTAGCTTGTCATGCATTCTTTCCAAAAATCAGACTTTTTTAAAACACCATGGGACGCAGGACAAATTGTTAAAAATCAGGACTGTCCCACCAAAAGTAGGACCTCTCATCACCTTACACTATAGCACTGCAAAATGAGCTAATAAAACACCTCAAAACAGTAAAGGTCATGTATGACACACCTACAGCCAACACCATCCTGAATGCGGAAAAAATAAAAGCATTTCCTCTGAGCTCTGGAACAAGATAGGAATGCCCGCTTTTACCAACTTTATTCAACATAACATGGGAAGTGCTAGCCAGGATAATTAGGCAAAAGAAAGAAATTAAGGGCATCCAAGTTGGAAAGGAAGAAGTCAAATTTGCCTTGTTCACCAATGATGTTGATCTTATATTTAGAAAAACCTGAAAACTCCACCATAAAAACTTTACAACTGATAAACAAATTCAGTAACATTGCAAGATACAAAATCAACAAGCAAAAATCAGTAGCACCCTGAAAAGGGGAACAATCTGAAAAAAAAAAATCAAGAAAGTAATCCCACTTACAATAGCTATAAAACATACAAAATACCTAGGAATAAACTGAACCAAAGAAGTGAAGCATCTCTGCATGGAAAACTATTAAAAAGTGATGGAAAAAATTGAAGAGGACACAAAAAATGGAAAGACATTCCATGTTTATAGAGTAGAAGAATTAGTATTAGTAATGAATGATACCGAAGCAATTTACAGATTCAACGCAGTCTCTAGCATTATAACAAGAACATTCTTCATGGGAATAGAAAAAGCAATCCTAAAATTTGTATGGGACACAAAAGATCCCAAATAGCCAAAGCCATCCTGAGCGAAGAGAAAAAAATCTAGAGACATAACACTACCTGACTTTAAAATATGCTACAAATCCATAGTAAACAAAACAGCATGATGCTGTGCATAAAAACAGGCACACGCACACCAACGAAATAGAATAGAGAGCCCTGAAACAAATCCATGCATTTACATTCATAGCCAGCGCTTTTTAGACACGGGCTCCAAGAATGTACCTTTAGGAACGGACAGTCTCTTTAACAAATGACGCTCAAGAAACTGATAACCATAAGCAGGAGAATGAAACCAGGCTTCTATCTCTCACCATATGCAAACACCAATGCAGATTAAATTGTGAAACCTAAAACATGATACTGTGAAACTTTCAGAAGAAAACATTTGAGGAAACATTCCAGGACGCTGGTCTAAGCAAAGATTTTGGGGGGTGAGACTGGGAAAGGACAGGCAACAAAAGCAAAAATGGGCAAATGGGATTAGATCAAGCAAAAAAAATGATCTGCACAGCAAGGAAAACAAAGAGAAGAGACAACCTGAAAAATGGGAGAGAATTAATTTGCAGATCTCACAAGGGATTAATAACCAGAACATATAAGGGACTCAATAGCAAATGGTCATCATCATCTGATTTTTAGATGGGCTAAAGAAATGAATAGCCATTTATCAAAAGAAGACATGTAAATGGTCAACAGATGTGTGGGAAATGTTCGCTGTAACTAATCATCAGGAAAATGCAAATTAAACCCACAGAGAGAGAGCATCTCAACCCAGTGAAAGTGGTTTTTATCAATGTGGGCACGGATGTGGAGAGAAGGTAACCCTCGTATGCTGTTGGTGAGAATGTAAATCAGTACAGCCACTATGGAAAACTGTATGGAAGTTCCTCAAAATACTGAAAATAGGCCTGCCTTACGATCCAGCAATCCCACTACTGGGTTTATATCCGAAAGAAAGAAAAAGCAGTAAATTGACGAGTTATGTACACTCATCACCCGTGTTTGTTGCAGCATTAGTCACAACAACCAAAATATGGGATGAATCTGTCCATGGACGAATGAATAAAGGAAATATGGTATTTGCACACAATGGACTATTATTCACCCATAGAAATGAAGAAAATCCTCCCATTTGCAGAGCATGGTTAGAACTGGATGTCACTTTGTTAAATGAAATAACCAGAAACACAAAGAAACGTATCTCATGTTCTCACTCAGAGAGGGAGAAAGTTGTATTAGTTTTATCAACGTACAAAGTTTGAGTGTATTAAGAGAGCAACTATTCTCTTTTGTATTCAGTGTGCTTTTTTTACACTTTGTATTTCAAAATATTAAAAGAGTGAAAATGTTTTTGTCACAAGGATACCTCGTGTAAGGCGTTAAGTCCGGGCTTTTAGTGTGCCCATCACCAGAATAGTGTTCAATCATTGGACCAGACAGGTCAGTTTCACCCTTCCCACCCTCCCATCTTCTTGTTTTCTTGTTTTCCAATGCCCTATATATCTCTTTGAGCCCATGGGTGCCCAATGTTTAGTTCCCAGTAATTAAAGAGTCCAAGTGTTGTTTGTTTTTCCATACTCTAGAAACTTCAGTTAGAATAATGGTCTCCAGTTCCATCCAAGTTGCCACAAAAGACATTATTTCATTCCTTTTTTATAGCTGAGTAGTACTCCATAGAGGGAAGTGTGTATCTATTGCATTTTCTTTCCCACTCATGAATGGGTGGGCACTTAGGTTGATTCTTGTAATTATGAACTGTGGTGCAATAACCATTCTAGTGCAGAATTACCCAGCAGTGGGATTGCTGGACCAAATGTTAACCTACATTTATTACTTTGAGGAATCTCCACACTTTTTCTATAGAGGCTGCACTAACCTGCAATCTCACCAAGCATGTATAAGAATTCCTATCTTTCTACATCTACACCAGCATCTCTTGTGTTTTGTGTGTGTGTTTACTTTTGAGTAATGACCATTCTGAAAGGGGTCAAGTGGTATCTCGTTGTGATTTTAATTTGCATTTTCCTGATGATTAATGATGTTTAGTTTTTTCTTCATGTATTTGTTGGCTGTTTGTCTGTCTTCTTTTGAAAAACTTCTCTTCATATCTTTTGTCCACTTTTTAATGGGGTAGTTTGGGGTTTTTTTTATTGATTTGCTTGAGCTCTTTGTAGATTCTTAATATCAGTAGCTCCTTATTGGATAGATAGTTTACAAATATTTTCTCCCTTTCTGTAGGTTGTCTGTTAACTCTCATTGATTATTTCCTTTTCTGTACAGAAGCCTTTTAATTTAATTAAGTCTCACTTATTTGTCATTGTTGTTGTTGATGTATTTGCCTTTGGAGTTTTAGTCATAAATTCTTTGAGTAGGCCAGTGTGTAGAAGAGTTTTCTTTACATTGTCTTCTAGAATTTTTATGGTTCCATGCCTTCCATTTAAATCTTTTATCCATCTCAAATTAATTTTTGTATATGGTAAGAGATGAGGTCCTGTTTCATTCTTTTGCATGTGGCTATATAGTTTTCCTAGCACCATTTATTGAATAGGGCTTCCTTTCTCCAGTATATGCCATTCTCTGCTTTGTTAAAGATCAGTTGGTTGTAGGCAGATGATTTTTTTTGTATTCTCTATTCTGTTCCATTGGTCGATGGCTCTACTTTTATACCACTGCCATGCTGTTTGGGTTTCTATAGTCTTGTAGTATAATTTGAAGTCAGGTATTATGATGCCTCCAGATTTGTTCATTTTGCTTAGGATTGCTGTGGCTATTCAGGCTCTTTCTTTGTTCTAAATGAAGCATACAGTTATTGCTATTTTGATAAGGATTGCGTTGAATCTGTAAATCACTTCAGGTAGTATAGACATTTAGGAGTATACCTCCCAGCCACAATGGAGTTTACTTCTCTTTCTTCTCCTACATTTTTGGGGCCTCCTGTCACCTCTCTTTTCATTCACCATGCTCTCTTCAAAGGGTTGATATGAAGGTGGATATCCACTCAACACCTTCAGTCCTCCCTGTGAGAGCAGCATGTACAGACTGCTTCTAGCCTACCAGGCCCCCTCCATCTGTTTTTGTTTAAGCATGTCTTTGCTCAGTATTACATGTTCTATTGAAATTTTACACCATTGATATACATGGATTCAGTTTTCTGTTCACTGGCTGATCACCATAAAAAATCCATTACCCCCAATCCAAGAAACGTTTACAATTGAATATAGTTTCTACTATATCACTATATCTATTATTTCATTTTGTAGCATTATGCCAATATATAAACCATTGACTTATCTGATCAAAACTGCTTTTGTATCTTTATGAGAAGGTTGGCACATTGCCAGGAGGGACTGCAGTAACTGAAACCAGAATTAGAGCACGAGACATCATTACGCCTTCAGTTCCTGACCAAATGTTGCTTTTACCATTGTCATGTAATTTTTTTTTTTTTTTGGATATTGCCATTTTAAATATTTATATTCTCAAATCTACAAAGAAAAATAAATAGCACTCTAAAAATTCATGTGCAGTTATTTTAATTGGCAGAGCCAATGGAGTGGATGAAGGAGAAGAAAACTTAATGAGTGTAATACATTTCATTCTCTGGATCCCTTTGAAATAATTTGTCCTGCAGTCACGACCGTCATATATTTTATGTTACCCTGAAGCTATCGTGTTTGCATTATAATAAAGAACACTGGAGAAACACTTATTAAAGAGGAAGACCTGTCAGTTTAAACGCACCCGCTAAATCCTGAAAGCACCATAAAGCCCTGTTCACTTTCACATTCTAACGCAAAGCAAGCTGTAGTCTAAATTAGTTTTTGGCCAATAAATTAGACTTCTTTCTTATTAACAAATAAGCCCAAGTACAAGTTTGGGTGCCCCAGTGAATAGCGGTCCCTCGCGGGCTCTGCTTGGAAAAGCTCTGTTCATGTTGTAACTGTGCGCTTGTCGCAATGATACCTCTGGTATCTCGCTTGTCAGAGCCAAAGCGAGCCAAGAACTAAATGAAATGCTCTTTTATAATCACACTTTAATTTCAACCAAAACCATGTGGTCCAGCATGGTCCTGTGTATTATTCATCATATTTGGCTCTAGGTGACCTTTGATTATTTCCAAAAAATAACTGTATTCTCAAAAAAGAGTTGCTGTGATTTGTGGGGTTTTGTTTGCTTTGTTTTAGTTTTGTTATACTTTTTCAGTGTAGACAAGCTGTCCCCTAAGTGTCCTCTGGGGAAGCAGCATCCTAAAAATAGATGTGGGGACCAATCAGGGACCTGGCTTTCAGAGGCAGACAAACCGTGGTGCAAAGCCCGGCTCTGCGGCGTGCTGACATCAGGACTTGCCCTCCCTGTGAGCCTCAGTTTCCTCTTCCATTAGAGGAAGTAGGATAGTGCTGTCCACTTCACAGAGCTATTAGAGTGTAGGTCAAGTCTTGCCTGTGCTTGGGATAGAATATGTCTTCAAGAGAGGGTGGCTGATGTTAATTATTTTGAAAAATTATAGACACTGTCATAACTGACTTAGACAGTGGAAAATAATCATGAAGTATGATCACTTTTCCATGCAACAAAACACAAAATATTTCTAAATAAGTTGTTGCATAAAACAAATATGCAACCACTTTTATATACTACTGAACTTATAAAGCAGAAATTTGTTAAAAGTACGATCTTGAAAAAACGTGGCCTGGAGCAGCACCCAGAGTTTGCATCCAATCTGCAGCTGCCTCATCTAGCTCCAAGGGGGGAATCCTGGAGACTAAGGTTGTTGTTGCTGCCCACAAAAGTTTGCAGACACAACATGTGTCCTAGTGAAGCTGAGCCTGTAAGGCTGTAAGATGCCCTGAGTAAGAAAATCAGAAGCCAAGGAGGATTCCCAGAAGAGTCTTTATGATTTCAGAAGTCCAGTTTACAAGGCTTTGAACAAGAAGGAAAAGTCATCATTTTCCTTTCTGTTAAATGAGATTTTACAGTCTAGTTACTAGAGAACCTTCGGTTTGATTTCAAGTTTTTCCTTATTCTGCTTTTTCCTTGGCCCACGTCTCCAGGTCATCAGAAACTAAGTGACAAAAAGAATCGTCTTCCTTAGCCTCCCTTTTGTCCCCTGAGCCCAGGATTCCTTTGTCTGTGTTCTAGGGCAGGACTTCTGCCTTCATCTGTCTCACACGGGAGCTGGTCGCAGAGACGTGTGATGCAGCGTGGCAGCGTGGTAAGGCCACGGCACCGCCCCCCAGGGTTCAGATTCCACTTGTACTGTTCACTAGCCACGCGGAGGTGGGCTAGTGCCACCGTGAGATGCTGACAGGGCCTCACTCACAGATCAATGTTCAGGATGAAAGACGGTGATGTCGGTGAGGCATTTAAACCAGTTCCCAGCCACAGCACCGGGTCAGCACCTCTAAGCTGCTACCGCTTTCCTCACACAGCTGGTCACGGGTGTGGACACACCCATCGTTCACAATTCAGATGCTTATTAAATTGCTATCTTTTACCTTATTTAAGTTAGAAGAGATCAAAAGGTCAAAGGCCACGGTGTCAGCAAGGTACAGAAACACAGGCGTTGTCAACCACCATGGGTGGGGAGGGGAAATTGTATGACCTCTTTGCAAGGTGGTTCAGCAGTATCTATTAAAATTACAGACATACATTTTTTGAAAGTGTGATCTGGAGTACCCAGAAAAAGACACGTTTAAGCCAGAGGAAGCGTATTAGCAGAGAGAGGCAGCAGAGTGTGGAGACTAACAACAGAGACCCCGAGAGAGAGGCCTGAGGCCACGGCCCCTGTCTGCCACGTCCTAGCCATGTGACCCTGGGCAGTTCCTTGACCTGCCTGTGCCTCAGTCACCTCATGTATAACATGACCACAGTAACACTACCTAGTAGCATAAGGGATGAGGAATAAATGAGTTAATACTTTCAAAGCACTTAAAATAGTGCCTAGCAAACCCTAAGTGCCATCCAAGTGTCTAATATTGTAAAATGTTATGTTAAATGTTAATATGTTAAAATATGTTTAAAGAAAGAGCACAGAATCAACCAATAAAGAGTCAACCACTAATCTGTTACAAGCTCAACTAGATCCTTTTCTAACCCAGTCTCTAACTAAGCAAATTTTTTAAATACTCAACTTTTTTTTTTTTTAGAAATTTATTCTAGTAGGCTAGCAAATGCTTCATTCCTTAATAGTTTTGTACACACTAAAACTGTGGCATCTAAAATAAAGATATACCATAGCTTTATTCTGAGCAGAGTGCAAACGAAAATTACTAACTCTGGCTTGCTGTGCAATTTTGTTTGCCACTTATCCTGCTGGGTTGTCTGTATGAGTTAGGGACATTGTGAAAACACATCTGCATAAATATATTACTCTGAAATGAAATGATGAAACAAAACGACTGATTTTAATAAACTAAGGAACACTCCCCTCTCCACACGATCTTGAAACAGTGCAGCTGAAGACCAGAACATTCCCAGCATGACGTCCTCCGTATGCAGAGTGAGAGCCCGGCCCTCTGACCCAGCGGGCCTCTCGGTGCTCCCTGGTGAAGGCTGACCCGGCGGCATCCAGGAGGGCCGCAGAGCTCATGCTTCTCTGCACTGATGATGGCAAGACATTTCACAAGATGGTCATTGCCTGGGAAGAGATGGCATCCCTTTCCCCGGCTGCCCCATCTTCACTTTCCGTGCCAACAAAGCCCAGTGAAGAACAACACTCCCCCAAGACCACGAGCCTCCCCAGAAAGTTACAAGCGTTAAATCACTTATTTGCAAGTATATTTGTGGCTGATAAATGGAACAGACTTTCATTTGGACAAATGTCCATTTTCTCTTACTGATTTGAACCAGGATTTTTAAAGACAAAGCCCATCAAACATTAGATAAGCATTTTAAGTTAATGGACCGTGTAGTCCTATTTCCCCACAAACTAAGGAAGCATCATATTATGTCCTATTTTTACAGCAACATCAATTATTAATATGTATATTTTTGCTGACAGAGGACCTTGCTATAAATGTAGGTTTCGTTATCCCGTTCTGGGTCATTAACTGTGGAAAGCTTGTAAATATAATGGTTTATTCACATGGGAAGCCTTCATTAAGATGCATTATTCTACAGCTGATGTATTTCAATATATAGTGTGCTATCGTGTTCTCTATCTCCCTTTAATATTCGTAATTTATTTTTAAATGAGTTGCTGTTTATGTGGCGAGTTAACAAATTTGAATTCCATATGACCAAAGTTGCTAAAGAGGAAACAATGTTTTAGCCCAAAGGAAAAGCTGCTCATTAACGGAGGACCTAACTATGTTACAACCTTTAAATGCAAAAGCAACTAGAGAAAGAAGCTACAAATGACCCAAATGTATTTTTGTCGGAGAAAGTCTATATCAAAAACCACGCCTGAATACACACGTATTAACGGCACAGCGTGGTGCAGGAGGAGAAGCCGGGCCCAGAGCCGGAGACCTGCTCCACGGCTGCTCCAGTAACGGACAAAGACGGGAGTCGTTCAGTTCTGAACCTCCATTTCCTCATCTGCTCAATGGGAGAGTCGTGTCCTCCTGTCCACTTCAACAAACGGATGTGGACACCAACAAGGAACGCAGCCCAGGAGGAAGAGTGCACAGGCTGGTCACAGAAGCCTAGTGGGAGCTGAGGAGGACTCGCTCAGAGCTCGGGGACTGTTAGGAAGTGCACTGGCCTCCTCCCATACAGCTGCTGACTACACACGCTTCAGAGCCACCCACTACTTCATTCATGTTTAGGGATGAAAGGAGAAAAGGCCAAACTACAAAGGAAATCTATAAATACCAACAGGAACAATGTAACGGGGATAGTTCATTAAACGGTGGAGAATCAGCATTAATGCAAGACTTCAAAATGATTTCACACCCCCACGAGAGGCAAAGAAATTGGATCATTTGTTGCAGACATCCGTTCTGACTTCTTCATGAAAACAATTACCTTTAAAATTGCCATAGAAAGATTGATGTTTCTCTGTGCATTATGGACTTCTGTTTTTACATTTAAAATGAAATGAAAATAATTACCTGAAAAATATAAGAATTAGATTTTTTAATGATTAAATAAAGGAAATATTCTTTTTTAATTTTGACACAAAATACATAATATGAAGAAAAATTGTCTCTTGGAGTACCTGCGCAGTGAGTGAGCCTATTAGATCCTTCATTTAACTTTTTTCTTTCTTTCTTTTTTTTTTTTTTTAGAGACAGAATCTCACTTTGTCACCCTTGGTAAAGTACTGTGGCATCACAGCTCACAGCAACCTCCAGCTCTTGTGTTTCGGCGATCCTCTTGCCTCAGCCTCCCGAGTAGCTGGGACTACAGGTGCCCGCCACAACGTCTGGCTATTTTTTTGCTGCAGTTTGGCCAGGCTCGGTTCAAACCCGCCACCCACAGTATATGAGGCCAGCGCCCTATCCACTGAGCCACAGGCCCTGTCCTGTTTAACTCTTTTCTTTAAAATGATTCTGTACTTCTCATTCTATATTTACTTTTAATGTAATTGTAGAAGTTTTTGTTGCTATCATAAAAGCTGTACATTCTCATTTAATAAGAGTATTTTTAAGGTATTATATGTGCGATTTCTCTTGTTTTAACTCATTTTATGACATTAAATGGACACTGAATTCTATCACTGTGAAATCCTTCCAACTTCAGTTCATAGGTATTTCTTAGAGATTTTGTGTGTTTGTGTATACTTGTTGCATTTAACTATTTATTTAATCCATTCAAAATTTATTTTAATATATGACTTTAGTTGAATCTTTAAGATAATAATTCTTCCAAGTTGATTTGAATTTATAGTTTTGTTAATACCTTTTCTAAATAACATCTTGAATTCTATCATAGTCTTCTTTCACAGCTTTTGGAATGGACTTTAATGTTTTTCTCTTGTCATCAGAAGCTTCTTTACACTGTAGCTCCCAAGCTCCCTCGGCTTCATACACTTAGTTATTGCTGCAGCTTGGCATGATGACAACAGTCAAAGTAGCAACTGCAGGGAACATTCCTCCAGCACCGACTCAAGGCCAGGCCCTGTAGTAGGGCTGCGGAGACTGTTCTATTTAATCTACACAGCTAATGCTACTCCCAGACTAAAGGGGAGGAAACTCAGCCGCAGGAGATTAAGTGCTTTGCGCAAAATCACAAATGCGGCCAAGATTTAAACACAGACATTCTGCCCCCAAATCCTCGATCAGACAAATCAAGCTTTGTTTCCTGCCTTTTCCATTTGCCAGCTGTCTGAATTTGGAAAAGTTAATTAGCCTCGCTGGTTCCACTTCCTTATGTGGTAATACCTGCCTGGCTGGATAACTGAAGGGTGGAGAGATTTTTTTCTTTTTTCTTTTCTTCTTTTTTTTTTTTTTGAGACAGAGTCTCACTATGTCGCCCTCGGTAGAGTGCTGTGGCATACAGCTCACAGCAACCTCCAACTCTTGAGCTTAAGTGATTCTCTTGCCTCAGCCTCCCAAGTAGCTGGGAGAGAGATTTTTTTCTTTAGAGTGAGTGGTGTTCAGCAGAAGGTCAGGAAGTAATACTTGGATTTTCTTCTCTGATTCCTCTTTTAAACAGCTCCCCTGAGTATACCTTGGAAGTGAGAATCTGTATTTCATAAAGTCTCTAGAATTTCAAGGAAAAAGATAATTTGGAAAAAATTCCTCAATTGTGTATTCAGAAATATTTGAGGATACTTCATGTGTAAAAAAAAAAAAATCCCCATAGTGGCTATAAAATCAAAGGAGCAAATAAAAAATAAGAAAAAATGCTGAGAAAATAAAAAGCATGCCAATAAAAGTAAAACAATAACAGTAATCACCCCAAAATTCATATATAAATCCAAATAACAATTAGACATAACGAAAAGTCTAATTAGGTCTGAAAGATAAAATTAAAGACACTTCCTCTAACATGGTGCCAATAAACAAAGAAGAAGAGATGGAAAATATAAAAGAGTCATGAAAGATCAGTCTGGTGGTCTGGCATTTATCTAATGTTTGCCAGACAGAGAAATGGAGAAAAAGAAATAATAGAAGGGAAATTTACACAGTTGAACACATAATTCTTTGCAATGGATGGACCCACTAAAATAGAATATGAGTGAAGAAATGCCTACTCCTAGAAACATTTCAATGAGCTGTCTAGACACATTCTGATGAACTTTGAAAGCTCAAAGAGTAAGGCATCATAAGTACTTTCAGAGGGAAAAACATCTACAAAGGAACAGTGATTGAATGTGTAACAAGTTAGTCACTGTCAACTCCACATACTAGAAGTATTCTCCAAGGGAACTAACAAACTGCCATTAAGGTGGAAGGGCCAAATAAAGACATTTTTAGAAATGCAAATGATTAAAATATTTATGCCTGTACATATCCATTCTGAAAGTTACACTCAAGGATGTGCTTCAGCAAAATGAAAACAGAATACAGAAAAGAAAAAAAGTCAACAGAGAAACCAGGAAAACTTATAGTTAAATTAAAACAGTTGCTGATTTAAAAAATGAATCACAGTCTATGATTATAAAACAAGAGGTTGAGAGAAGAAAAGCAAACACATGCAGAGGTCCTAGATAACAATAAATTACAGAAAAAGACAGAAATATAGATTTTAACTAACATGTTAAAAATTTTAAGAATAACTGGTAGGAGATTAAAATAAGGGATATAATTTTCAAACTATTAAATGACAAGAATGAACAAAGCTAAGTCTATAAACCTAACAGAAAGCAGGAAAGGAAAAAGCAGTAAGAAAATGATAGAAAACTTAATATGACAAGGTTAGCCCCAAATATTTCTTCCATACAATGAATAAAATTTTTCTTTTCTATAATTCTCACAGTTTTTTAAAATCCATTTACATACATACTGTTGACAAGTGAGAAACCTTAACTATGTTCTTGCTGGGAAATTCAACACAAACATAAAGTGTTAGTCATGTCAGGGATTAGTAGTTAAATAGGTACAGAATGTACACCTTTGTAGTTCCTGTGTGCCTTTAGCAGGATACCACTGAAGATATTGACAAATTTGGTTAGTATAATATTTTTACCAGCTCTGTAGCATATATTAAGCCTTCTCATTTATATTTTCAGAAACCACCTCCCTTCTTTAATGAAGCCAGCAGTACAATAATCCAGGCTGAAAAGGTGACCCATCTGCGGAATGAGGTGCAGATGAAGCATGAAGAGGACTACAGGGAGGCTCTGGTCACCATCAAGGATGACCTGAAGCTAATAGAAGGTCCAGACATCAAGGAGACCCTTCAGGAGCAGATCAGGAACTGGTTCATCGAGTGCAGGTGCGCACAGGCTGCCTCATGGCCTATCCAGACAGTCTCTTCTGTAGTGCTTGAGCTCGCTGTATGTTTCCAAGCACAAAAGCATATTGACACAGTCATGAAGTTTCTTGGCTTCAATTTAGGAAAGTGAAATTTCAAAGCTAAGAATTCAGAGATTAATTTTTCAATGAAATTACTTTCTATCTTATTGTTTTAAAAACATGGAAATGTGGTCCACATAGTACTTCTATGACCACATGGAATGGAACATCATGGGTGGATGACAACCCCACAATAGTACAACTACACAGGCCAGGTCTGTCTGAAAGCCAGGGGATGCAGTAAGGACTTCCCCTTCTGGGGCCTGACTGGCTTCTCTATTTTTAAGAGGCTTGAGATTTTCAATCAGGCTCATCTGTATCATGATCTTTCAAGGCAGCTGCTGATTTCTGAGTCTTAACACCTGCCCCACCCCAGTCACCCTGAAGTGATGGTTATGGAGGAGTTCTGGGGACAAAGCTCCAGGCCTATCTTATATTAAGGGTCTTCCTTAGCACTTTTAAATGAAATGTTAAATTATTTAAAATTTGTTTACAAAAGATTTTAAAGATATTCTTTATTAGCACATTTTTCCAGACAGCAAAACAAATACTTGGTGAGTGAGCTAATTAATTAGAGCAGTTTTTAAATACATTTTATTCCAAGAGAGGAAGAAAAGAGAGAAGAATGTTGTGAGAAGTCCAAGAACTATGGGAGGCAGACTAGGCCATCTGTTGTCTTGATTGAGTTTTGTGCCGTATCATATCAGGTACCAAGATGCTCAGACACCATGTCTGGTTAGCCCATCAGAACCAGAGAATTTAATTGTTGGCAATAGAAAAATCAAACTTTCTCTCGGAAAATTCTATTATGTTTTCTATCTGAGGCAAGCAGCCCCTAAGCTGGCCTCCAGTGATCTCTATCCCCCCACCGATGGTGATCTGACCCTGGTAATTCACTCCTAAAGCAAAGGGCATGGAAAACGTGATGGGATAATCATCACCTCTCCTGCTCTCTTGTGCACTTTCTCCCTCTGGCTCAGAGGAATCAGCTGCCACAGAGTTGGCTGCCCAGCAGGAGTGAGGGAGCTCCCTGGGCAACCCCCAGCAAGGCACTGAGAACTAAATCCTGCCACAACCACATGTGTTGATTTGGAGGACAATCCTCCCCCAGGCAAGCCATCAGATGAGACCACAGTCCCACCAGCACTTTGATACAGCCTTGTGAGTGACCTTGAGTCAGAGGTACCAGCTGAGCTGCATCTAGCCACAAGGCTTGGGGTAAATTGCTGTGCAAATAGTAGACATTTCATATATATCAATAACTTTTAGAATGATTAAGAAAAATCTAGACTATTAACAAACTTCTCTTGTGGTAACTTTCTGTGGGCTTTTTTTTTCTTATTAAATCATGAACACATAGATCATTAATACATTAATGTATTTGTGAGGTACAGTGTACTGATTTCATATAGAATTAGGAATGCTTATGTCACACTAGTTAATATATACCTCATCTCATTTACTTAATTCCTGTGTCAAGACATTTGTACTCTATTCTAACAGATCCAACACATACTCTTGCATTATGCACCATAGGTGTGATCCCACCATTCACCCTTCCTTGATCTGACCTCCCTCCTTTCCTCACATCCCCCCTCCTCCCTCCTTCATTTTGGGCCATAGTTGTGATCTATTCTTCATATGAAAGTGTGAGTGATTGTAAATTGGTTTCGTAATAGTACTGAGTACATCGAATATTTTTTCTTCCATTCTTGAGATACTTTACTAAGTAGGATATGTTCCAGCTCCATCCATGTAAACGTAAAAGAGGTAAAGTCTTTTTTAAGGCTGTATAATATTCCATGGTATACATATACCACAGTTTATTAATCCATTCATGGGTCTTTGGGCACTTGGGCTTCTTCCATGCCTTGGCTATTATGAATTGAGCTGCAATGAACAATCTGGTGCAAATATCTTTGTTATAAAGTGATTTTTGGTCTTTTGGATATACACCTAGCAGAGGAATTGCAGGATCAAACAGCAGGTCTACTTTTAGATCCCTGAGTATACTTCTTTCCAAAAGGGATGTATTAGCTTACACTCCCACCAGCAGTGCAGATGTGTTTCCTTTTCTCCACATCCATGCCAACATCTGTAGTTTGGGGATTTTGTTATGTGAGTGACTCTTACAAGAGTTAGATGATATCTCAAAGTAGTTCAGATTTGCATTTCTCTGATGATTAAAGATGATGACCATTTTTTCATGTCTGTAGGCCATGCGCCTATCATCTTCAGAGAAACTTCTGTTCAAGTCCCTTGCCCACAATGAAATGGGATTACTTATTCTTTTCTTATTAATAAGTTTGAGTTCTCTGTGTATTATCAAACCTTTGTCAGAAGCATAACCTGCATATATCCTCTCCCATTCTGAAGGCTGTCTGCTTACTTTACTTACTGTGTTCTTGGCTGTGCCGAAGTTTTTTAGTCTGATCAGATCCCAGTAATGTATTTTTGGTGTTGCTTCAGTTGCTCAGGGGGTCCTCCTCATAAAGTATTCTCCCAGGCCAATTTCTTTAAGTGTTTCTCCTGCACACTCTCTAAGAATCTTTATAGTTTCATGTTTTAAGTTTAAATCTTTTATCCAGTGAGAGTCAATTTTTGTTAATGGTGAAAGGTGTTGGTCTAGTTTTAGTCTTCTACAAGTTGCCAGCCAATTCTCCTAGCACGATTTGTTAAATAGGGAATCTTTCCTCCAATTTATATTTTTGATAGGCTTATCAAAGATCAAATGATGATAAGTGTCTGGGTTCATCTCTTGTTTCTCAATTCTGTTTCATACATCTACTTCTCTCTTTCGTGCCAATACCATGCTGTTTGGATTACTATAGATTTATAGTATAGTTTGAAGTCTGGTAGCATGATTCCTCCTGATTTGTTCTTATTTCTGAGTAATATCTTGGCTAGTTGAGCTTTTTTCTGGTTCCATATAAAACTAAGTACTATTTTTTCCAGATCTTTAAAGTATGACAGTGGTGCTTTGATAGGGATTGCATTAAATTTGTAAATTGCTTTGGGTAATATGGACATTTTAACAATGTTTATTCTTCCCAGCCATGAGCATGGTATGTTTTTCCATTTGTTAACATATTCAGCTATTGCTTTTCTCAGAGTTTCATAATTCTGAAGTTTCATAATTTATTGAGATCTTTCAAGTCCTTTGTTAGGTAAATTCCCAAATATTTCATCTTCTTTGGCACAACTGTAAAGGGAATAGAGTCCTTGATTGTTTTTTCAGCTTGACTATTATTGGTATATATAAAAGCTACTAATTTGTGAGCATTGATTTTTGTATCCTGAGATGCTACTGTATTCCTTAATCACTTCTTAGAGTTTTGTAGTTGAATCCCTGGGGTTTTCCAGGTATAAAATCATATCATCTGTGAAGAGTGAAAGTTTGATCTCTTCTGACCCTATTTGGATACCTTTGATTCAAATGATGGCGATGGCTAAAACTTCCATTACAGTGTTAAAAAGCAGTGGAACAATGGGCAACCTTGCCTGGTTCCTCATCTCAGTGAAATTTTTTCAGTTTTACTCCATTCAATATGATATTGGCTGTGGGTTTGCTATAGATGGCCTCTATCAGTTTAAGAAAAGTCCCTTCTATACCTATTTTCTTAAGTGTTCTTATCATGAAAAGATGCTGGATATTGTCAAAAGCTTTTTCTGCATCTATTGAGAGAATCATATGGTCTTTGTTTTTTAGTTTGTTTATGTGATATATTATAATTGTAGATTTACTTATATTGAACCATCCTTGAGACCTTGAGATAAAACGCACTTTGTCATGGTGTATAATTCATTTGATATGTTGCTGGATTCTGTTTGCTAGGATCTTATTGAATATTTTTGCATCTATGTTCATTAAAGATATTGGTCTATAGTTTTCTTTTCATGTTGGGTCTTTTCTGGTTTGGAGATCAGGGTGATATTGCTTCATAGAATGTGTTCAAAAGTATTCCTTTTTTTTCTATGTTTTGGAAAAGGTTAAGTAATATAGGTACTAGTACCTCTTTAAAGGTTTGGTAGAATTCTGATGTGAAGCCATCTGTTCCCGACTCTTCTTTTTTTGGGAGATTTTGTATAGTTTATTCTATTTCAGTACTTGATATAGGTCTGTTTAGCATTTCCAGTTCTTTCTTATTAACTCTAGGAAGTTTGTGTGCTTCCAAGTATTGGTCAATTTCTTTCAGATTTTCATATTTCTGAGAATAAAGTTTTTTGTAGTATTCATTAAGGATTTTTTGAATTTCTGAGGTGTCTGTTGTTATTTCACCTTTGTCATTTCTGATTGATGATACTATGGACTTTAATTTTCTATTTTCAGTTAGGTTGGCCAAAGGTTTATCAATTTTGCTGAATTTTTCAAAAAACCAATTTTATGATTCATTGACCTTTGGAATAATTCTTTTGTTTTCAATTTCATTTAATTCTGCTCTAATTTTAGTTATTTCTTTTCTTCTGCTGGGTTTGGGGTTGGAATGTTCTTCCTTTTCTAGTTGCTTAAGATGTCCCATTAAGTTATTAACTTCCTCTCTTTCCGTTCTCTTGAGGAAGGCTTGCAATGCTATAAATTTCCCTCTTAGGACTGCCTTTGCAGTATCCCACAGGTTCTGATAATTTGTGTCTTCATTATTGTTTTGTTCCAAAAATTTGGCAGTTTTCTTCTTAATCTCATCTATGACCCAGCTATCATTCAACATAAGGTTATTTAGTTTCCATGTCTTTGTATAGGTATGCAGATACCTGTTATTGGTGAGTTCAACTTTTATTGCATGATGATCTGAGAAAATACAAGGAACAATTTCTATACTTTTAAATTTTCTGAGGTTAGACTTGTGACCTAAGATGTGATGAATTTTGGAGGCTGTTCCATGGGCTGATGAGAAAAATGTATATTCAGTTTTGTTAGGATGAAAGGTTCTGTAGATGTCTGTTAAATTCAATTGTTGTATGGTGAAGTTTCTTTGCTAAGTTTCTTATTGGAGGATCTATCCAGTGCTGCCAAAGGAGTGTTAAAATCTCCAACTATTATGGTGCTGGAAGATATTGAATTGCTCATATCTGATAGGGTCTCCCTTATAAATTGAGGCGCATTCTGGTTGGGTGCATAAATGGTAATAATTGACATCTCATCATGTTGAGTGTTTCCCTTAACAAATATGAAGTGACCATCCTGGTCTTTCCTTACTTTTGTTAAAAGTACTTTTGTTTAAGGTTTAAAGCCTAGTGTATCTGCAAATAAAATTGCTACCCTTTTTCTGATTTCTGTTTGCTGGATTACAAATGCCCATTCTTTCACCCTGAGTCTATATTTATCCTTTAAGGTAAGATGAGATTCTTATATGCAGATATCTGTCCTGAGTTTTTGTATCTAGTCAGCCAGCCTGTTCCTCTTAAGAGGACAGTTTAAGCCATTCACATTAACTGAGAGTATTGTTAAGCCTGGTAGTATTTTGGGTGTCAAGTTTTTCAAAAGTCCAGTGGACAATTTGAATCTTTTCACTACTGTGGAAATTGGGTTTTGGTCAAGAATTTCAGAGTGAGTTAACTTTGGTGGTAGAGTCTTTTTTTTTTTTTTTTTTTTTTGGCCAGGACTGGGTTTGAACCTGCCACCTCCAGCATATGGGGCCAGCGCCCTACTCCTTGAGCCATAGGTGCTGCCCACTTTGGTGGTAGAGTCTTGTGCTAGTCGTTATGGAGGATGGGTCTGAGGATATCCTGAAGAGCTGGTTTGGTTATGGCAAATTTCTTCAACATGTGTATGTCATTAAAGTATTTAACTTCTCCATCATAAATGAAGTGCTCAGTTTAGCTGGATATAGGATTCTGGGCTGAATCTTTTGTTTTAGGAGATTGAAGGTTGATGACCATCCTCTTCTGGCTTGAAAGATTTCAACAGAGAGATCTGCAGTCATTCTACTATTCTTCCCCTTGTAAGTTATGATTTTTTTAATTCTGACTGCTTGCAGGATTTTCTCCTTCATATTAACTTTGGCGAAGTTCATTACAATTTGTCTAGGAGATGCTTTATTTGGGTTGAGTCGTGCTGGGGTTCTGAAACTGGTATCTGAATTTCAGTATCTCTTGCCATGCTTAGGAAGTTCTCCTCAATTATCTTCTAGAGTAGAGTAGCTGTGCCTTTCAGACCATCCTCTTCTCCTTCAGGGATTCCTATGAGGTGAATGTTTGCTCTTTTGGAGTGGTCCCACAATTCTCTCAGGGAATGATCCATTTTTGCTCTCCATTTCTTTTCCTCTTTGAGCATTTGGGAATTCTAAAGCTTTGTCTTCAATGTCAGAGATCCTTTCTTCTGCCTGCTCCATTCTGTTACTGAGGGATTCTACTGTATTTCTAAGATCTTTGAGGGCTACAAGTTCTTGCCTCAATGTGTCAAAATCTTTGGTGATTTTGTCTTTGAATTCATTGAATTCTTGAGACAGCTTTTGAATTGCTCCTTGAATTTCTAATTCCATCTTTGCCTCCATTCTGTTGATCTTATTTGCAATCCAAATTCTGGATTCAATTTCTGACATCTCACCCATTTGTTTATGAATGGGCTCTTCCATTGTGTCTTCTTTGTCATTCCTTAGGGGAGTTGATCTACTCTGATTATTCATGTTGCCATGGTTTTTCTGCTGGTTCCACTCCATGATTATTTTTCAACATTTGGCTAGAGAAGCTGACAAGGTGAAATTGAATTAAGGGCTCCTGGAGTTGTAATTAACCAGCCCTTTACCAAAGAACGGGGACTGGTGATTTCGGCTTTTCCCTTAGAGCTTTGCAAAGGTCCCATTCAGAACTACTGCCTGAAACTCTGGGCACCTGCTTGGTGTGGTGGGGCTAGATGGCGTTGACCAGTATTAGGTAGTCTCTGTCCAATCCTAGCGAATCAGTGGCTTTGGGCTGAAATCTCAGCTGTGGAGATATATAAGCAACTAAGACAATATGCCCCCCACACAGGCAACAACTGTAAGGGGAGAATCCCACACTCCCACAACAACACAACCAGGGTACAACCTTGGTGGGTCCCTGGGTGATGGGCCCAGGTCAAGAGTTCCAAACCAATTGTCCCAGTCAACACAAACACAGGGAGAGTTCAAAAGGTCTTCAGCTTCTCTAGGTAGTGGGGGTCCACTGGCAGCTCATTTTGACTCCAGTGGGAGGGACCGTGGAGCTGCCACCACTGTCAGGGGCAGCCTGCCACTGTTGGGGGTGGTGCCATCGGTCTAGGGTACTGTTGTGTGCAGGTCGCAGAAACTGGTGTGGAACTGGAGGGTGTTGCCACCAGCCATAAGGGTCACAAGAGCCAGATGGGAAACTGGAGGGTGGGGCCACTGACCCTCAGTCTCACGCTGCAGGAGCTAGGTGGGAAGCGGAGGGAGGAGTCGCTGGGCTTGGGGCCTCAGGGTCACAGGAGCCTGGCAGGAGGCACCTGCCAGGCTGCGGGTCTCAGGAGCTGGGCAGGAGTCAAAAGGCAGAGTCTCTGGCCATGGTCTACACAGGTTGCAGGAGCCTGGTGGGAGTAGCCGGCCTCAGGCCATAGGTCACAGGGGCCAGGCAGGATTCACCAGCCAGGAACCTGGCGGGGAGCCCACCCGCCCACCATGGCCTGCTCAGCTGGGGAGCCAGTGGGCCATGGTCCCTGGTGGTGAGTAGTGTGGGACCAAGCTATGCTCTTTCCAACATGGGGCAAGACTCTCTCCCCTTGTGACTCTCTGCCTCTATTAAAGTTACAGTTTCAGTACAACTGTCCCACAGCTCATGAGGTGCCCCACCCCAGTCTTTCTGGGCTCTTAATGTGCTATTTCCTCAATGCTGAAGGTTTATGACAAAGTTGTTTAATGAGTGATGTAACAATTACATCCTTTTGACTGGAGAATTCTGTCCTTTCCTACAAATATGATTTTAAAATACTGATTTTTTAAAATTCAATATTGATTAAATGTGTGAGTTTTTCTTTGTGTATTGTACTTTCAGGTATATTTTACAGTAAAATGAGGCATTTTGAATGAGAAGGATATTTGACACCGTATAAATTCATGACAATAATAATAGGGAAGAAACAGAAGAGAGCTGCTGATAGGGAAGGAGTGTAGACAGGGAAAGAGGATAGACAGAGAAGGAGTGTAGACAGGGAAGGAGTGTAGACAGGGAAAGAGGGTAGACGGGGAAGTAGTGTAGACAGGGAAAGAGTATAGACAGAGAAGGAGTGTAGACAGGGAAGGAG
>NW_003852528.1:1117412-1118462 GCF_000181295.1 Otolemur garnettii | reverse complement strand
GTAGACGGGGAAGGAGGGTAGACGGGGAAGGAGTGTAGACGGGGAAGGAGGGTAGAGGGGAAGTAGTGTAGGCGGGGAAGGAGGGTAGACGGGGCAGGAGGGTAGAGGGGAAGGAGTGTAGACGGGGAAGGAGGGTAGATGGGGCAGGAGGGTAGACGGGGAAGGAGGGTAGCCGGGGAAGGAGGGTAGATGGGGAAGGAGGGTAGACGGGGAAGTTAGCTGCTTCTTGGAGGTGAATCTGGAGTTAATCAAAATCTCCTTCTCAAGAATCTTGCCCCACTTTTCTGCTCCTTATGGCATCTGACTAGCAAAGGAGGATGCACATTACCCCCAGTGCCTGGGGCAGGAGTGACAGGAGCCAGCACACTGTTTACCATGCCCTGGTGGTTTCTGCGTGGATGTGGGGCAGCCTATAGGGGCTTCCTCTTGTAGCCTGTGGTTTCTGCCACCTGCCAACAGTCCCAGGTACCCCAGTTCAGGCCTCTGTGTCTGAGCCCTGCTCAGCTGGCTACTGGCTCCTTGGGACCTCCACATCCCCCTGAGCATGGGTGATACAGGCCCAGGTCTCAGGGAACTGTCCAGCAGGTTCCTGCTGCCTCACTGCCATCAACCCCACATCAGGATGGGCAGTTGGGAAGATGAGTCCCACTCCCAGGTTCAGAGGGTCTCTGCAGTGCCACTCAGGTGTCACAGATCTTCCTGAGGACCCCTCAGTGTCTCACATCACACTCAGCAACCCCCAGGTGTCCCAGATGTTCCTTGGGTCCCCCGAGTATTCCAGATGCTTCTCAGGAACCCTGCCAGCTGGTGTCCCAGTACCTACCTCCTGAGAAGCCCCCCTACCCGTGATGTCCCAGATCCTCCCTTCTCAGGACCCCCCCCCCACTCCCGGGGTGTCCCAGATCCTCCTTAGGCACTCTGGGGTTTCTGCTAGGGTCCCAACATTCACCAGCCCTTTCCCTAGGACCCTTGGCAGTTGGGGCACAAGGACTTAGTTGGTGTCCCCTCCCTTTCCTCTCTTCCCTTCCCCCACCATTCTGCCCCACTGAC
>NW_003852528.1:1094531-1115860 GCF_000181295.1 Otolemur garnettii | reverse complement strand
CCCTCTGCCATGTAGACCACACGTCTGACCCAGTGCCCCTCTGCCATGTAGACCACACGTCTGCTCAGACCGTGCCTGGTACTGAGGAGAAACTAGTGTATGGATCTGGAAACCAGCAGAGAATGGAGCAAACTAATGGTGTTGCAGGTTTTCATTCTGACCCAATTACATAACTGTGTCTGGAGAAAATGGACTTGAAATGATTTTGTGCAACTGCAGTCTCAGAAATTTAGGTAGAAAGGCATTGTTTCAAAAGAATTAAGTCTTCTTGTTAAATCACTTTGGTTTATACTCAAAACCTGCATTTTCTCCATTAAGGAGGATTATATTCATGAACTTCCCTTATCAGGAACTTCTCTTTTCTTAAGTTTCAGAGAATAGATATTCAAAACATTTATTTTCTATAAATGAAATGATTCCTTGCTTTCATATAGATATTTTAAAATCCAACTTGTTAAGTGACAGAACCAAGTTGAAAGTACTGTGTACACTTGGAACTCCAAATAAGTTAAAATACAACATACACATATTCAGAAACATCTAACTTATTAAATATGTTTGCACATGCACAGAAATTTCTGGAAGGATACACTGGGAACTTAGCATGGCCACCTCTAGCGGTGAAGTGATGGGTTCCTTTTAATTTTTCATTCACCTGCACCCAGTCTTTCTTTTTCATTAAGTATTATCTTTATAATAAAAAAGTTACAGAATATATTAGAGGAAAAAGAAAGAGAGGAAATAAATTTGGGTTCATTTTAAATTTCTAAAACACCTTAATTTTAGGAGAGAATTTTAATACAATAATTTAGACACTCTTGGAAATGGTTTTGATAAAAGAGCGGGGACACGTGGGCTGATGGTGATCTTGAGTGGTTTTCCCACCTGCAGTCCCAGGAGGGATGTGGGAGACAGGGCATGCCCTGGATGTCACCTGGGAAGTCCCTGCTCTGTGGTTGCTGGGTTTGTGGGCTTCCTTTGAAGATCCAGCCCTCACCAGCCAGTGCCCTGGAGAGTGCTGAGCTGACAATTTGAAGCCCAGTTAGTTGTCATGAAGGCTGAGCTGTGTAGAATTCACAAAGGTACAAAAATTCCTCTTTTTGAAGTCACATAAGGTCAAAGGTGAATTTATTTTCATAATTGGATTACATTTATCTGATTGACTTTGATAAAATCCTTTTTCTTGCTTTCATTTAAATCAAAGGCAAATAAAAAGCAAATATTATTTTTTGCAATATGAAACATGTTCAGTCCTCAGGTTAAATTCCAGTAGGACACCCAGTGACAGCCCAACAAATTATCCAGAGTTTCAGATTCTGGACATTCTCATAACTCAGAATACTTACCTCATTTAATCAGGCCTGATATTTGCCAAAAATCGTTTATAAGTCAATTTTTAAGTTATTTTGTTTGAAGTATTTTTTTCTGATGTTAAAAGTAATATAAGCTTGGCTTGGCACCTGTAGCTCAGCGGCTAGGGTGCCAGCCACATACACCGGAGCTGGCAGGTTCGAATCCAGCCCGGGCCTGCCAAACAACAATGACAACTAGAACCAAGAAATAGCCAGGCATTGTGGTGGGTGCCTGTAGTCCCAGCTACTTGGGAGGCTGAGGCAAGAGAATAGCTTAAGCCCAGGAGTTGTGAGCTGTGACGCCACAGCACTCTAACAAAGGAAACAAAGTGAAACACTGTCTCTAAAAAAAAAAATCATGCATGTAGGGAATTTGCAAGATAGAGTTTAACACAGAAAATCTAAATCACCTGTGATTTCAGAAAATCGAGATAGCTACTAAAAAAAATTTTTTGATAAATTTTCTTCCAGTTCTTTTCTCTCACATATGTATTTTAATTACAGTTTTATGAATTTTTTTCTCTAATTTTAAACAGTTTAACACTAGGTTTTCCCTTGTCCTTAAAATATTTTCCAAAAGCTGTTTTTAAAGATTGCTCAACATTCAATGACATGGATGCACTAGTTAGTGAATTGATTATAATCTTTTTTAATATTTTGCAAACCTGATAAGAGAAAACTGCTATCTGAGTAATCTTTTAATTTGCTTGCATCTTTATTAATCGCAGAAATTAAAGAACCTTTTAGGTTTTTGTCAATGGCATTTCTTCTTCCATGAAATGCCCTGTCATTTATCAGCTTCCCTTTGTGGTATTTTTTTCTTAAATGATCTCTAAAATGTAGTCACATATATTACAGATTGTAAAGCTTTTGAATTACTGCAATAATTACTTCCGAGTTTATCATTTGTCTTTTATTTTTTAACTGGCCTGTTGGAAAGTCAGAAAGAGAGGGAGAGAAAGAAACAATGAGGAAGACAGTATAGGCACAAGAGCCCGGTGCCCGCTCCCCAACCCCCATGCACCCCTACTGGCTGGGTGCCCAGGGTCGCCCGTTCCCTGAGCCTCAGCCCTGTCATCTATAAAAGATGGACAGTAACACTTCCTGCGGCCCATGTCTGCTGTGGAGATTAAATAGATAATGCAATTAAAATGCTTGGGCCCCACAAATCTCTCATTGAGGTTATGAACTTTATATTTATTTTTCCTATTTTAAATGAGATTTTCTCCAAATATTCTGTTATTATTAGCTGCATATTTCTCTGTAATTTGTGCATTACCTACTGAACTTTCATGCTAGTCCCCCCTGTTTTCCAGCTGAATCTCGTGGGTCTTATGCCCTTCCTCCTTATTTATCTTTGTATTTATCTTTGCTTCACACTTAAGCTCCAGGGACCTAGAATTTTCTGGATAGTGTAACCGTTGTGTTTATTTTCCTCTGTGCAGGATGAACTGCTTGAAATAGCTATTTTTGTTAAATTTCGCAATTTTGGAAACGTGCTTTCAGTTGCTGAGTGCTTCAGTGTTCCTGAGGCAGACCAACTCCCTCAACTTTTGGCCTCTTGTCCCACCCAAGTCCTGACTCAGTGTGGGCCCTTCCCTGTGACACCCTGGCCTCCCTTGGTTATTGGATACGTTAGGTGTGTGATTAATCATAATAATAACAGACTAACATCTACTGAGCACTATTCCATCCAAGGAATTCTAAGTGGTGTTTCTTCCTTTTTAGAATTGTATTTTAGTTATTATAGGTACATCATAGTTGTATTTTTTTTTTTTTTGAGATAGAGTCTCTGTCATCCTGGGTAGAGTGCCATGGCATCACAGCTCACAGCAACCTCAAATTCTTGGACTCAGGTGATCCTCCTGCCTCAGCCTCCCAATTAACTGGGACTACAGGGACCCCCTATAACACATGGCTAGTTTTTCTGTTTTTAGTACAGATGGGGTCTCACTCTTGCTCAGGCTGATGTAGAACTTTTGAGCTCAAGCCATCCACCTGCCTTGCCCTCTGAGAGTACTACGATTATAGGTGTGAGCCACCACACCTAGCCCTAGTCGTGTATCTTCACAGGTATAGAGTACATGTGAAGTTTTGATATAGGCATACATTGTGCATTAATCTAATCAGGTAATTGAGGCATTCATCACCTCCGGCATTCAACCTTTGTTAGCAACATTCCAGTTCTACTCTTAGTTATTTTAAGTGTACTCTAACTTATTCTTGATTATCATTACTTTGTTGTGCTATCAAATATTGTTCATTCTAACTATATCTTTGCACCCATGGACCAGCGCCCCTTTCTCCACCTCTCTCGTCATCTCTCCCAGCCTCTGGTAACCATCGTTCTTCTCTGGCTCCACTGAGATCCATTGTTTTTCATGTTCGGCTCCCTCAGATGATGAGAATGTGCAACATTTGTCTTTCTGTGCTTGGCTGATTTCGCTGAACATACAGTCTCCAGTCCCACCGTGTTGCTACAGGGCAGGATTTCGTGCTTTTTGTGGCTGTGTAATGCTCCGTCATGTAGGTACCAGCTTATTTATTCCTTCATCTGTGATGGCCACTCAGGCTGATTCCCCATCTCGGCTGCCGTGAACAGTGCCACAGTAACATGGGGTGCCCATGTCTTTGCTATATACGGATTTCCCCTCCTGCAGATAAACAAGTGCACCCAGCAGCAGGATTGCCGGGTCATAAGGGAGCTCCATTTTTAGTTTTTCAAGGAAGCGTGGAACCATTCTCCACAGTGGCTGCTCTAACTTACAGTCCCACCGTTCGCATACGGGAGTTCCCTTTCCCCACGTCCCTGTCCCCTTCCCTTACTGTGTTGCTTGCCCTTTTGATAAAGCCCAGTGTAACTGGGGTCAGGTGACGTCATCGCATTGGAGTTTGACTTGCTTTTCTCTGATGACTAGTGAGCCATCCTTCCATGTCCTTGTTGACCACTTGTATGTCTTCTTTTGAGAAATGACTATTAAGATCCTTTGCCCATTTTTCAATTGGATTATTTGATTATTTGCCTGTTGAGGGGCTGGAGCACCTCACAGATTCTATTTTACAAATACTTTCTCCAATTCTGTGAGTTGTCTCTTCGCTTTGTCGATTGTTTTCTTTGCAGAGCTCTGAGTGCTTCACACGTGAACTGATGGAGTCCTTGTATTAGTTCACAATTGCTGCTCTAACAAATTACCCCAAACCAAACTTGGCATCTTAAAACCATAGATGTGTTTTCCTCACAGTTTGGAAGTCAGAAGACTGGAGTCCAGGTGTGGGGAGGGCTGTGCCCTCTTTCAGAGCCTAAAGGAGAATCCTTCCTGCGTCTGCCAGCTCTGGTGGCTGTCACCTCCCTGTCTTGGGCCATCTCACTCCAGTCTCGGCCTCTGTGCTCACCTCGCCCATCTCACTCCAGTCTCGGCCTCTGTGCTCACCTCGCCCATCTCACTCCAGTCTCGGCCTCTGTGCTCACCTTGCCCTCTCCTCTCCTGCGTGTATCTAATCTCCCTCTGTCTTTCCCTCACAGGACGCTTACCAGGGCATTAAGGGCACGGCTGGATAATCTAGGATAATCTCCCCAGCTCATGGTTCTTAATTTAATCACATCTACAATGACTCCTTTCATGCAGAACATCATTTATAGCAATTAGGACCCAAAACCTTTGGGGACTGTTAGCAGCCCCCCACAACCCTCAAGAGGCCTACAAGCTAAGGACTCATATCCCTTTCACAATGAAGGACAAACATTACAGAAGTTTGCTTTAGTCTGGATCAGAGCTGTCCAGTGGGACCTGCAGCAATGATGTCCTTTCTTTGCACTGTCCGGCATGATGGCCACTCGCCACATGTGGCTGGCAAGCAGTTGGGAGGAGGATATTTTTCATTATATTTAATTCATTTAGATTTCAGCTTAGATAGCCCAGTGTCACTAGTGGACAACACGGTCATGGACACTTGTTAGCAGGAAACATCTTTCTCTCTTTTGCATTTCTCCTGGCTTGGGCCGTGTCCTGACTACCATCTGAGTCTCAGGATTTATTGATAAGCTTCATTTTAAAGTTTTATAAAGGAGTCTCAGCAGTAACTCCATCCAGGCCTCAGGGAGAACCTTGAAGCCCAGATGTGGCCCAAAGCCTGGCCATGGACTGCCAGCTCTTGTCACTGACAACACAGCAGTCTCTCTGCATGTCCCTGGCAGGCATCAGAGACACCTCAGTGGCTGTCATCTTGGGAAACAGGGATTGATTCTAGGCTTTGGGGTCTTTCCAAATGAAATTCTAAATTGCCCCACTGGGGAGCATTGAAATTGCCCTGCCACCTGCATTTTTTACTTAATTCATAATAAATGCCTGATTCCAACTCTTTTTTTTTTTTTTTTTTTTTTGCAATTTTTGGCCAGGGATGAGTTTGAACCCGCCACCTCCAGCATATGGGGCCAGTGCCCTAATCCCTTGAGCCACAGGCGCTGCCCACCAGCTCATTTTTTTTTAATGCAGAGAAAGATGACCTCCCCCCATGGGATTCTAGCTCTAGATCAGCCCAGGAGCACTTCTAGTCAGAGTTTAGCAGACTCCTGTGCATGTAACCTTAAGCAATCTGAAAGCGGCGTAAACTGGGCCTTAGTTCATTTCTTAAGTCAGAAGTGGAGGCAGAGTGCAAGTGGGCAGGGCTCGGGGCTTGAGGTTGCGTCGTGGGGGGAGCCTCAGCAGGGTGAGCCTGGACATAGCCCAGCCATTGCTTTCACTCTGACGCTGTGATGGCATCTTGGGCGTCTGGCATACACACATGCAGCTGTGCACACACGGCTTTCACTCTGACGGTGTGATGGCATCTTGGGCACCTGGCATACACACATCCAGCTGTGCACACACGGCTTTCACTCTGACGGTGTGATGGCATCTTGGGCACCTGGCATACACACATGCACCTGCGCACACACGGGAGGGAGGCCCGAGAGCCAGCCGCTGAGGCTTAAATCCCTGCTCCACCCCTAATGGCTGTGAGGTTTGAGCCAGTTACTAAACCTCTCTGTGCCTTCATTTCCTCACTTTAAAATGGGGACAGGAGTCGTAACAGTGCCCACATCACAGGAAGGAGGACCTAGACTCGTAAATACAAAACCCTTAGAACGATGTTGGGCACATGGTGCCCCCTCCAGAATGACCTCAGGCCTGAAGGAGACCATGGGCTTCCCAGACACACAATTTGTGATTTGGAACGCTTGCCTTTCCCATAGTGCCCCGCGTTTTTATTCCTGAGTCTAGGACCTTTATATTCTCGGCCAGGAGTGACTTTTGTGGCTCCCTCAGTCATCAACCTACAGGAGGACAGACTGGCTAGGGGGCGGTGGGGCCTCAAGGGCTGCTAGGGCTAGAGGAGGGTGGCACACGCACACACTCACCCGCATAAGCACACGTGCGCACATACACACACACACACACACACAGAGTGACAGGACAGGCTCACAAAAACCAGCCTGGAATGTGCTTCCAGTCCCCAGGGCCAGCTAGCAGCCTGTCTCCAGCAAAGTACATTCTCTCTAGAGGCACTTTTGGAATGCTTTGTTAATTTTTTTTTCATTTTTGAAATTAAGACACAGCTCAAATGCTGTGAAATTCATCCCTTTCAGTGCCCAGCTCCCTGAGTTAAGCTTTGTCATTCTGAGACCTGTGGGACCACCCACACACTCCTCAGCCCTCCTCCCCCAGATGCCTGCAGAACTCTAGGACTACCCCGGAAGTGGAGAGGGTGGCTGTCCAGCTGTCCCAGAGTGTTACTCGCTGAGGCCTCAGGGAAAGACCTAAGGCCCCAGTGATGTTGTGTTTGGAGTGAGGGGAAACTCCAGGTCCCATCAGCCTGGGAAAATCAGATGTCTTCTCCCTACTTTCCCCTCCGCTCCAGCCCGATGCTGTCCGGGCCTGCGTCTCAGAGGCCTACACCGGCTGCCACTATTCCCGCCTCTAATAGCTGTCCTGTCTTTCCAGTGGACCTTCATATCTCTTTACTGCCCCGGCTGGGCAAGGGGACTGCACCAGGGGCCACCCATGCACGCTCTCCTGGGAATCCACAGCTGAGACACGGGGAGTGTCTTTCCCAGGGGGATTGTAAGAAGTGGGGCTAGAATTCGCACTCATGTCTCTTGATTCTCACAACCACCAGATGTGTCTCCTCTCCTGAGTGTTCCAGGAGCACAAACCTTGTCTTAAATGTCTCTGACTCCACAGAACAGAGGAGTGGGAAGTCTCGGTGTCTTTTGGTTGGCACCTGGGAGCCCCGGCTCGCCTGCTGCTCCTTCCTTTCTCCTGCTCCTGAGCATCTTCACGCAGAACGTGGGGGTGACTCTGTAGTGAGAAGGAAAAGCGAGACCCAGGGCAGCAGAGGGGAGGGGAGAGAGAGAGGAAAGGAAGGATCGTGGGATTTGAGAAAGCTGGCTGTGGCCTGCCCCAATTATTTCATAGATGACAAAGCAGACGCAGAGAAGTCAGCTAACTTAGCTAAAGACCAGCTAGTTACTGGCAGATTGAGAAGTAAGACCAGGTGAGTGGAGACTTTGAAACATGAGCATTGTGTTAAACCAGAATTGTTTCTCAAGGGAAAGTTCAGGATTGTTCTCTCTGAGGACTTTTAAGGACATCAAACAGAAGCCGCCCAATTGTTCACAATAGATAACTTCTGAGTGGGAAGATCACAGCTGTCTGTGTTCTTCTCCTCTATATTCCGAGTTTTCTGCATGGAGCATGAATTACTTTCAGAATGACAAAGGAGAGCGATGGTCCCAGGGAGGTGAGTTAGGGGCTCATTATTTTGAATTTCTTTCACTAATTATATTTTTAGTAAATTCTCAAAGGAGTTGTGGTCTGTAGGGGAGAGAAGTTACTCATATTAAAAGGCAAATAACTTTTTACTACCATTTGCTTTGATGGAAAATATATTAGGTTGAATGGGGGACCTAAGAGGTGGGATGAACTTCAGGCCCCAGTGTTACTCGCTGAGGCCTCAGGGACAGGTGCTGGGCCCCTGTGAAATCGCAGGTTGTGATGTCGGTCGTCACAGTAAATCAAATTAAGAACACCTGGCAGCCACAGGCTATCCTGGTTTGTCCAGACGCCAGCTTGTGATGAAAGACCAACTTGAGGCTCTGTGGATCCCATGTGGTGGGCCGGCAGGCTGTTCCGGGTTACATCCTCTGGTGCCAGCATACTGTCCATCACGCCTGTGCGTCCACGCCTGGGCCTGCAGGTGTGAGCAGCTCCCAGGCCATGCTGGTGTGGCGTGACCTTGAGCAGCCACGTGGAGTCTCTGCTACCCTCTGCATGCCTTCTGGCGCAGGGATTCACCCTAAAGAGTGGCAGAACATGCTAAAAATACAAAAACTGGCATTTTCCAGGGCACGTGGAAGACCTCAACTGTACTGCATCTCTGCAGTCACGGTACACGTAAGATGACTTTGGAGTCGTGTCCTCCACTGTGCTTAACGCACCTGCAGCAGAGGACAGAGCCGTCCTTTGGGTGCAGAGCCTCCAGTTCATTTTAGCGGAGATGAACGTCATCATCTCTGCATTCCTTTGGGCAGGAACGATCCTACCTCTGTGTTTCACAGACGTGGTAAATATTCATTACTGCTTGATAAACAAGGTGAGAGTATCTTCAAATTAACCTTGAGACCCTAAAGCCGCCCTTCCCTGTAATTCATTCTCATGCTGCTTATAAAGGATTCTCAAAATTCTCAAAATTAATGCATAAGAAGTGAATTTAAAATGAGAATGATTGAACATTTTGCTAATTTGCACTTTTTCTCCTGTGTTTATTATCCTGAGCTTTCTGGATTCTTGAGTTAGAAAAGGGAGTGATCTCTTCCAACGCAGAGGGGCTGCTGGGTGATGGGGGTGAGGGTTTTGAGTGAGGCTGATGGGTAAACAGTGAGGGGTGACAGAGTCTTTGAACGTGAAAACCCCACCATTCCATCCTAACATGTTCTATTCCTCATGGGTATTAAATGTTTTATGCAAATGTTTCTTTAACATAGGTGAAAATTAAGCATATGTATCATTTTCTCATCAGAAGAGTAACCAGAATCAAAACAGCCAATTATGTAGTCAGTAATTCTCCTATATTTCTCCTTTTAGTAACATTAAAAGGTGAGACCGAGTAGGAAAGTTCCTGTAGAATTCAAGATCATGCTTTCAAATCAAGATGAAAGCTTCAGCTTGAGTGATAACTGCTAATAATACCCCACTAATAAGTAGAAACATCAATGAATAAATCAGATTTTGTAATGCCCCAGAGACAGCGCCCTGCTTTGCGTGCACCTTCCCTCTCTCCGTTGAGGACTGGCAGGCCCCTAGTTTCCCGAGGAGGGTCTGATAATTGAGCCCATGTGCAGTCAGTGGCCTCGATAGAGTGTAAGTGAATTTATAGGCAGCAGCCGACACCTCTGGAGGCTTCTGTGCAGTGGCACAAGCTGCTTTCTTTAGAACACAGGAAAAATTTATGAGCCTGCTGACATTAATGGAGGTGCTGGATGACTTGGGGAGGGGATCAGCCGGAAACCCCTCCATCCATATATTTTTCATACTTGATGAAACACAGATAAATCTCTGTCCTGTGAGTCTGCAACAGTGAGACCCGTTGAAGCTCAGTGTCAGACCTCGGGGGGAAAATTTATCACGTTAGTAGTTCTGCTTTCTAAATCACTGCAAACTTTAGAGCTGGTCATTTTCACATTTGTGTAAGAACTTTTGACAATATGCATAAATTTTTAATAGGCCCTCACTGGACCAAATGGTCCACATTTCACATTTGCTAACTGAAAGGTACAAGGATAGGTGTTTGGCTTCTCCGTTTCCCTCCATATAAGACCTTAAGGGCAGAGTGCTAGCTGAGCCCATCCTTATTAAGTGGCATTGGTCACTGAAGAAATTCTAAGGAGTTAACATTGCGCCCCCACCCCCCACCCCCGGTGTTTGTCATGTGGAAATTGCAAGGTTTCTAAAGCTGTAAGGAATGTAGAAATTGCCCAATTGCCCAAAACTTATTGTTTAATAACTGAACAGATAAACCAAGTTCAACTGCACCATTGGCAGACAGGAAAACTGACCAGGTTCTTACAGCCGTGCAGTGATTTTCTCAAATCACACGGCCAGTTGGTGGCAGCTGCCCCGGGTTCCTTTATTTCCAGATAATACGATTTTCCTTATACGTCTCTCCTCCCGGCTGCTTCTTCATTGGATGCAAAGCTCTATTTTAAGCTTTCTGATTGTAACATCCTTGGCTGCTGGGCTCGGCTCTGCCCATGGGCCCCATGCGAAGGGTCAGGCTGCTGAGTCTGTGGGTCCCATGTTGCTTTTTCCATTTCAAAGTTTTACTCCACTTGGGCAAGTCTGCTAAGCCTCAGTTTCCTCATCCAGTATCAGTGACAGTCTCCTGGATGGTGTGGCAGGAAGGGGGCGTCAAGAAGACGATGGTGCCAAGTTCTGAGCATGGAAGTGCTTAACAAATGATTATGTCATCATGGAGGAACACTTTCGTGTAAATTATTCAAACAAGTCTACTAAACCAGGCTATCCAGAAATGAAGTTGTATTCAAATAAATGTCTGGTTTAAGCACCGTTGGTTTACAGGGGAGAGCTAGCAGCCCAGTCTGAATGTGGCCTGCCTGCTGGGGGCAGACAGGATGCAGCAGCCGGCTAACATCTCCCGTCCCGATCCTCGTTCCCCCAAATCTGTTTTCATCAGGACAGTGTCAGCTCTCTGTTGCTAATGTCACCACCCACTTAGTCGCTGTAGAAACAACACATTTGCTTCTTACGGCATCCCAGGGGAGGATCTGGGCACTACTTAGCTGGGTCCTCTGCTTAGGGTCTCACAGGTGTCAGCTGGGGCTGAGGTCTCGTCTGCCTCCAGGCTCTTGGGGGTGGCAGACTTCAGTCCTTAGTGGGCTGTCAAACCCAGGGCCTCGGTCCTCAATGCCTGCTGATTGGAGGTCACCCCCAAACCCGGCCAGGCAAGCTCCTCGACATGGCAGCTTGCCTCATCAAAAACTGAGTCCAGAAACAGAGCTGTGTGACAAAATCACAGAAGGGACAGCCTGTCACCCTGACTATAACTCCGTGAAGTAGAAGCAGGTCACACCTATACTTGGGGGGAGAAAACGCATCTTGGTGTGATGTGACACCAAGAGGCAGGGATCCTGGGGCCAGCTTAGAGCCCATGTGCCCCGGGGAGCCAGGACCTCCCTTGAGAAAGCTAGACAGGTCCCAGCACTCCTCTGCTCCAGACCCCAGGCAGCCTGAGATCACGACCTCGGCTGCTGAGTGAGCCTGTACTCCCGTCGGTGCGGGGGCGCCTCCCTTCCGGAGGAGCGGTCTGCCACGGGCCCCCCCTGAGGAGTGCCAACCAGGGAGATGCCAGGGTCTCCAGCCTCCAGATTGTCCCCAAGGGTGGGCTTTGCTGTCCATTCTAGCAGTGATCTGAGAAAAGGGAAATTAGAGCTTGGGCTCATGTTACTGAATTCTCATACTTCAGGATGAAAAAAAAAATCGTATGTTATGACTTTTTTTTTTTATCATTTCCAACTTCCTCATGCTTTGATTTTTCTCTTGGACTCAATTGTTATTCCAGAAAACACTTTGAGATTCCCATCGGGTTCAAAATTAGATGAGTGTTTATTCCCAGAAACACAAATAGTTAGGAAATAGTAGGAAATTATATACATTAATAAAAGCAATATGGTCATTTCAGTTCATGCAGAAAAGGCATTTGATAAAATTTAAAATGTCTTATTTAAAAAATGTAAAACCAGAAAGAAAGGGGTTCGTCTTAGCATAACGACCTTTGCCCCAATAATAACTTTTGCCAAAATAAAAATTATTGTTCAAATATTGATGTGAAAAGGAAATAAATGGATGTTTTAAAGAAAGCAAGAAAACAGATTCCTGTTGCAATTGGTGACGGACTGAATGTGGAATAGAAATATAAAAGCTGTAAGAAAGTTTAACTCTGCAAGTCAGAAGGAAGAAATGGAAAAAGACCAGAATGAATGGAGGAACCTGCCGTGTTTCTGGTGAAACGGAAAGGTGATCAATCTGCCCCAGGTAATTTATAGAGATAATGCAATTCCAATTAAAATCCCAACAGGATTATTTATTGAACTTGAAAAGATAATTATTAAAGTCATTAAGATTAAACTAAGAAAATAAGAGCAATGAGGAAGGACAAATGGCCCTGTATTTTCAAGTGTATTACAGAGAAAAATAAGGTAAATGCATTGTACTAATATGCAAGGATTAACATAGATCAAACAAAGCAGATAGCCCAGGAGCTGGCAAAAACAGACAGAAACAAGTAACGTGTGATAAATGAAGTTTTTAAAAGTAATAAGAATGGAAAAAATAGTATAATCACTAGATTGCTTTGACTGTTAAAGCCAAAAAGTAGTAGAGAGCAGAATAAAGAATTTAAATCCTGGGTGGTGCCTGTGGCTCAAGGAGTAGGGTGCTGGCCCCCATACCAGAGGTGGCAGGTTCAAACCTCAGCCCCAGCCAAAAACTGCAAAAAAAAAAAAAAAAAAAAAGAATTTTACTCCCCTGAAGAGAGGTTGCAATTTTCTAACTATAGAAGGAAAAAAATTTAAAAGAAAACTAGACTAATCCCACTGTCAAAATTAAAGGTCTATGTAATAATCAAACTCTAAAACTAAGACATAAGAGGAAAACAGCCAAACATGAACTTTATTTTTATAAATTATTTTATTGCATTATTTTATCTAATTACAAACATAATTCTTATCTGGGATAGCAAGGAAAACAATTTGAAATGTGTTTGAAAATGAACCGTCTTCCCCGTCCCAGGCCTCCAGGGCCACCCAGGTGGCCAGCTTCCTCCTGTCCCTGCGCCCCTGCGCCCCTGAAAACGCTCATGTGGGCTTCTCCACGGATCCCTTTCTCTTACTAAACAAAAGCATAATGGTAGCTCTCATCTCTTCACAGACTGGTCTTTCCTCTTAACATTGTATCATTATTTCTAGAAGAAGCTAGGCTTTTCCCAGGGCACTGCCCTCTGCCTACAAAACACTGGTTTGGGGCGGAGTCTAGTTAACATATAATGCATCTTAATTCTTTCCATTTAAAGTAGTGGAAATTGGCTCCTGGAGAGTTTTCTGGCCAGGGCACCTGATTTTCAAGAACAGATTGCTGCTGTGGCAGAGATGCCTGTATGGTAGGAACTACAGGGTCTGAGCCTGCACAGAGTGACCTGGTGCAACAGGTCTGGATAGGCCGGCCAGTGGCACCACTGCCTCTAAGATAAGGTGACCAGGCGTACCGCTTTTGGCAGGACAGTCCCGATTTTTAACAATTTGTCCCACATCCCGCGGCGTTTTTAAAAAGTCCTGATTTTTGGAAAGAATGCAAGACAAGCTAGGGAACAGTGGGAGAATGGGAAGGGAATATTCAGCTGCTGAAAAGGTTAATATAACTCCATTTGGGAATGAAGAGGTTAATGTAACTTCATTTGGGAATGAAAAGGCTAATGTAAACTCCCTACTCCCCTCCTGGGCAAGGCAGTCCAGGTGGAATTGGTACCAGAAGGAGACTGGCTCCCTCCCTTGCTTCTAGGCAAGGACAATTGGCTCAGAAGGAGCCAAACTGCCTGGAACAAACAAGTAGCCCCCCTCCCGCTTTTGGCGGGACAGTCCTGATTTTTAAAAATTTGTCTTGGGTCCTGCGGCATTTTTAGAAAGTCCTGATTTTTGGAAAGAATGCACGACAAGCTAGGGAATGCGGGAGAACAGGAAGGGAATATACGGTTTTCAGCTGCCATGTGGCTATTTCGCCAGGATATGTGTTTTATATTATTTTTGTTAATTTTATAATGTTAAACTTAATAATAACAAATACTTATTGAGAACTGATTATGGAGAACTGCTTATCAAAGTTTGCATTGTTGTCAGGCCCCGCCCCTGCCCCCCCCCAATGGTGTCCCACTTTACCAATGTTAAAATCTGGTCACCTTACTCTAAGAGCACAGCAAGTCTCCCTGCCCTGAGGGAGTCCCAGCCCCCGCATCTAGGTTGTGAATTCAGGGAGAAAAACTGTTCAGGGACAGTAAGGAAATGGCCACGGCACTGCCTGAATCACTCAGCTGCCAGGCAGACACCTCTTGTACAAAATTAAGGTCTCCTTGCAGAGATGAGGGAGTGGGCAGGTCTGGCTGGCTCCTGGCTCTGAGCCAGCCTGGTGCCCCAGCCTCAGAGTTGAGGGAAGCTTAGGAGGAATGTCACAGCTGTGGGACCAGACACAGGGATGGAAAGCTGGGGTGTATAGCCAGGGACTTGAATGGAGGTAGTGGCGCAGGACAAGGTAAAAACAGGTTGAGATAGAACAGGGAAGGGTGAGCTGTGTGGAGACAAAGAGGCATCACTTTGCACACCTGACCCCCATGCAAGCTCACAGAGGGGAACTCAAGCAGTGACAGGGCCAGAATCTGAGCTGGGGGTGGGGGTGACATGCTATGTAGGGCCCTTCCGAGGTGATGCTTACAGAATGGAGAACTGGGATGGGATTGGCAGAAGCAGAGAGAAAAGCCCACGGAGGGCAGCTGTCTGCCCGGTTTGACCTGAACACATGCCCTTAGAGGACTGACCCCCTGTGGGATGGGATGAGAGACGGCCCCTCCTTATCTGTTTTCTTTGTAACAACCTAGCAGATATCTGGGACTCAGTGACAGGGAGTGTCATTGGTTTTGAAAGATGTTAAGCAATCTCTAACGTTTGTAGGTAATTTGCCGTATAATCGGTGTTCCCACTTAAATTTTCCTAGACACTTTTTAGGAAGTGGACTCAATGAATAATATAAAGTTGGTCCTTTCAAAATTAGCATTTGGTTTAATACTAATAAAGATTGTCCCCAAAAACTGAATCATTGCTTTTTAAAAATGTAATATCCATAAAAGTGGCAGCATTGGCTTGTAGGTGACCAAACATTGCCTCACGGCTCAGAAATACCCATAAAGGCACAGTCACATCAGGTCAGTGTCCCTGTCTGGAACTTGGCACTCCTGGTGGCCTCTGCCTTTCTTGTTTGTCCTTTTCTGCTCCGTTCTGTAGTTGTGGGTGAAATGGGAACGTGCTCGTATAGGTGGCCCAGGTTACTGTTCATGCACCCCCCTGATGAGTTCCGTTTTCTGTATCACCCGGTCCATTTGGGGGTTGGGGTGCCCATTTGGAGAGCCTGCTTTGACCTTGCCTGTTGCAGCACTGGGGACAAATGGGGGAGGGGAGGGACAGAAGGTGGGGGCAGCAGCAGACAGGACTCAGGAAAGCCATTCTAGCTCTTGCTGCTAAATGATCAGGAAGATGGTGAAAGTTTGAAGATGATCAAGTGGCTTTGGAATTGAGACGCAAAGTGTGAGGGAGGGGAGCTGTGATTTAATCACCGCACACAAAGGCAGCACAGTTAACACTTAGTAACACTGCAGGGGATTTTGTATCAAAATTTGTTTTAAGTAGGGAAGATCCTGCATCTATTAAAGTACTTTCCAAAGTGCAAAATAATCATCCTCAAACAACTCGGCACCCCCTTCTTCTCTACCCCAAAGATACACACCTTAGCAAGACCTTGATTATGGGATAAGAGGGACATTATTTGGTTAAAAACATTTAGCCTTTTGAGATGGTCAGGGACGACCTCACTAAGGCCCTTTCTCATTTGCTTAAATGGTGACATTTGAGCAAAATCTTACAGTAATTGAAGGAATATGCCACTTGGTGTGTTTGTTTTTAAATCAAGGGCCAAAGCTTTGAGCAAGGAGCCTCGAAGGGGACTGAGGAGCAGCAGGGCTGGAGGAGCCAGCACCCTAGCGGCCTGTGTGAGTGGAGGCCACACCGGGACACTCTCCATAGTGAGAGGGGTGCTATTAGTAATTGCATGGAAATAGGGCCTGTCCTGAGTAAGCTGAGATGTAGGTCAACCTGACTACATGGGCATGGGTTTCATTTTAAATGAGATACTTGGCAGTGTTTGAGCAAAGTAATGGCTTGATCTGACTTTGGCTTTCAAAGAATTGCCCTGGCTGCCACCCTGGGGTGGAGGGCAGGCCCCATGGGAGCAGAAGGAAGACCAGGCCAGAGCAGGAGCATCGGGTACAGGCAGTGGAGCCTTGGGCTGAGAGTCTGGCCAGTGTCTCAAGGGTTTGAGCAAGAGTGGTCACTACAGGGAGAGGGGGACCCAGGGAGGGTTGGACATGTGCAGACTTAGGGAGGGGTGACAGAGAGCTCAGGAATGCTGGCAGGTCCTGGCTCTGAGCCTCCTCCATGTGAGGGCGAGGAAGGGACTCAATGATCAGAAGCAGGCAGAAGCCAAGGAGAAGCTTTCAGAGGAAAGCTGGACACAGAAGGTTCGTGATGGCTGGAGGTCAGAGGGCACAGCACTGAGGAGCAGCATCAGACCCGCTGCTGACCAAGGCAATAAGGAAGGCCAGGGAACACAGTGCAACCACGCGTCCGCTGAAGGGACGGCACTGCCAGGCCTGTCCCCTGAAGGCAGGGAGAGTGCTCTTCCCCTCCTCTCCTTGCTCCCCTTCTCCTCCCACCATCTCCCTCTATGCCCATCTGTTCAGATTCCCCCCTTTCAAAGGACGCCAGTAGGCCCACCCTGTTCTCTGTGACCCTGTCTTAACCAGTCACCTCTGCAGTGACCCTATCTCCAGACCAGGCTATGTCCTGAGGACACCTTGGCAGAATCAGATTCCACAAAGCTGATATTTTAGTTTCCACTTTTAATCAAAAGAGCCATCTTCCTGCCAACATGTGATTTGGGGTCCTCAGACATTCCTGGGAGTAACATGTGACTGTCACGGGAAGCGAGGCACATAATACCTCCAGAGTCATTTCTTTTTTCTTATTTCATGACTATGAGGGCACTATGATTAGGTGCATCACTTGCATTCGTAAGGTAAAGTCTGACTTGTCCTTGTCACCTTCACCCAGGAGGTGCGCCACATACCCAGGCACTGTGCAGGTTCATGGGAACCTACCAAGCCCCCTTCCCACTCCCCTGTTCTTAAATTTGAGTTTATCTATCCTGTGGATCTGTGACTGTTAATCTACTAGTTTCAACTTTCCTTCCTGTGATACAATTCTCGTGTGTGAGTGACGTTAAGCTCACCCCTAAGCACACGGCAGAGGATGTCCCAGGCATGGTGGGTGGTGAACACGCATCCAGGTGTCCACAGGATGCCCTCCACCTCCCACCACCTCTATGATAAAGATCTGGAACGGTGAGGGAGGCAAAGACAGCCAACAGTGGCCCTCAGGGAAGGGGCACCTTGGCAGGATCAGATGCCACAGAGAGGTGATACTTTAGTTTCCGCTTTTAGTCAAAAGAGCCTTCTTCCTGACAACATGTGATTTGGGGCCCTCGGTTACTCCTGGGGGTATCCGTAGGTGAGTGTCCCCTGCAGTCACTGCTGTCAGGCCCCAGCTGTTCATACCAGAAACATCTGTGGGAGCCACATATTATCTATTCTATTTCTATTCTATTCTTTTCTGGTCTCTGGTTATCAGCATCTCTTCCAGAAAGTATTACACCCTGTGCTATGTGGAGAGCCCAGGGCATAAAACGCTGGTCACCTCAGACCCTCTTTCCAAACAGCGGCAGGAGCAGAAGTGGCTGTGCTGGGTTCCAGGAGATGGACTCAGGGAAGGAACTTTCCACTTGTGCCTCAGTGCATGATGGAAAATGGAGTGGAGGGAGGTGAGAGTCCAGTAACCAAGGGGATGAAATCACAGAAATACAAAGTAGAGCTCAGAAACTGTTTCTCTTAACGTGCTCTGCATGACCGAGTCTCGGGGTAAGGCCTGAGAAGAGACTCCCCATCTGTACAAACTCAGGGGGCCTTGGGGACGTCACAAGGCAGAGGTCCAACTGCTTTGGGGACAGAGGTCTCCTAGGCACCTGCCAGAGGAACAGATGGGGTTCAGTGAGCGCAAGGAGGGGACATTGTATACACGTGAGTTCACACAAGTGGGAGTGTGTCTGTGTGTGGAATAGAGAGCTGGCAGGTACACCGTCATTTTTTATTTTTTTTAATTCTGTATTAAATCATAACTGTGTACATTAACACATTTAGGGAGTATAATGTAATGATCTGATATACAATGTGGAATGCTTACATCTAATGGATTAACATAGCTATCTCCTTGCTTACTTATTTGTTGTGGCGAGAACATTCATACTCTATTCTTAATGGTGTAGAAATGTACCATTGCATTATGCACATTAGGTCGGATCCCCCCCCAAAACCCTCCCTCCTCCCAACTCCCCTCTCCCCTCCCCTCTCCTTTCTTTCCTCTTCCCTCCTTCTTTCTGGACTATAGTTATGTTTTACCATTCCTATGAATGTGTAGGTGATTATATTCTGATTTCATAGTTGTACTGAATACATTGGATGCTTTTTTTCCCATTCTTAAGATACTTTACCAAAAAGAATATGTTCTAGCTCCATCCAGGTAAACATAAAAGATGTGAAGTCTCCATCTTTTTATGGCTGCATAGTATTCCATGGTGTACATATACCACAATTTGTTGATCTGTTCATGAATTGATGGGCACTTGGGTTGCTTCCATGACTTGGCAATTATGAATTGGGCTGCAGTAAACATTCTGGTGCACATGTCTTTGTTGTAAAATGTTTTTTTATCATCTGGGTAAATACCTAGTAGGGAGATTGCAGGATCAAACAGTAGGTCCACTCTTAGTTCCTTGAGAATTCTCCAAACTTCTTTCCCAAAAGGCTGTATTGGCTTGCATTCCCACCAGCAGTGTAGAAGTGCTCCCTTACAATCCCGGGCAATGGAAGCAACACCAAAATTATATCACTGGGATCTGATCAAACTAAAAAGCTTCTGTACAGCCAAGAGCACAGTAAATAAAGCAAACAGCCTTCAGAATGGGAAATGATATTTGCAGGTTATGCTTCTGACAAAGGTCTGATAACTGGAATTCAAGAGAGCTCAAACTAATCAATAAGAAAAAAACAACCCCATTTCTATGTGGGCAAGAGACTTAAACAGAAATTTCTCTGAAGAAGACACGCGCATGGCCTACAAACATGAAAAAATGCTCACCATCTTTCATCATCAGAGAAATGCAAATCAAAACCACGTTGAGATATCATCTACCTCCAGTAAGATTAGCCACCATAACAAAATCCCAAAACTACTATCATTTTTTAGATACAAATTTTAAAACATATTTTAAATAAGTACCCTACGGCAATTTTTTTCATTCTTTAAGGATAAAACTAATTCAATTTCAGATTATGACTAATTATATAAATTAACATGACTAAGGATAACTAAAAATGTTAATTTATCTATTAAAAAGACATACACCAAGGCTGTATGTGCCTTCAAATCCAGCCCAGGGCAGCTAAAACAACAGTGACAACTGCAACGAAATGTAGCTGGGCATTGTGGTGGGCGCCTGTAGTCCCAGCTACTTGGGAGACTGAGGCAAGAGAATCACTTAAGCCCAAGAGTTGGAGGTTGCTGTGAGCTGTGAACTGAGGGCAACATAGTAAAACTCTAACTCTAAAAAAAAAAGAGCAGTGTTGAGGACCCTGGTCACATCCCTGTGAAATGAGCTCACAAGGACCATTCGGGACACCTGAGAGAGCTCATCTGGACAATGGCTGACTATCTTAGATGTTTAGGGAGCAGTCGTGTGGAATGGAAGACAATCAAGTTCTGTTTGTCCCCAGAACATGAAACCACAGCCCAGGGTGTTCCTTGGGAGGTCTCCAAGACCCTTTCAGGACATCCAGAAGTCAAACTGTTTCCAAACAAATGCTAAGACATCGCCTGCCGCAGCTTAACTAAAACCTAGAGTCTTGTGTGTTTCATTCACTATTATAAACTTTGTAATTTGCACAACCACATCCTTCTGCATAGTTTCAAAATCTTGTGTTTATCTTAAATTTTAAACAGGAAGAAATGATTTGCTTCTGTCTTCATTCTTAACTCAAGCACAGAGCATTTTAATATTAAAAAAAAAAAAGAGGAAGAAGAAAAATACAATCTGTTTTAAAGAGTTGTCTCAAACTATCAGTTCCCTGGAGGAAGGATACCAGCTCCCGGGGGTCCTGGTTCCTTCTGCTCCCGGGGATCCCTGGTTCCTTCTGCTCCCGGGGATCCCTGGTTCCTTCTTCTCCCGGGAGTCTCTGGTTCCTTCTGTTCTGGGGATCTCTGGTTCCTTCTGTTCCTGGGGGTCCCTGGTTCCTTCTGCTCCCAGGGGGTCCCTGGTTCCTTCTGCTCCCGGGGATCTCTGGTTCCTTCTGTTCCTGGAGGTCTCTGGTTCCTTCTGCTCCCAGGGGGTCCTTGGTTCCTTCTGCTCCCAGGGGTCCCTGGTTCCTTCTGCTCCCAGGGGTCCCTGGTTCCCTCTGCTCCCGGGGGTCCCTGGTTCCTTCTGCTCCCGGGGGTCCCTGGTTTCCTCTGCTCCCGGGGGTCCCTGGTTCCTTCTGCTCCCGGGGGTCCCTGGCTCCCTCTGCTCCCGGGGGTCCCTGGTTCCTTCTACTCCCAGGGGTCCCTGGTTCCCTCTGCTCCCGGGGGTCCCTGGTTCCTTCTGTTCCCCGGGGTCCCTGGTTCCTTCTGCTCCCAGGAGTCTCTGGTTCCCTCTGCTCCCGGGGGTCTCTGGTTCCTTCTTCTCCCGGGGGTCTCTGGTTCCTTCTGCTCCCGGGGTCCATGGTTCCTTCTGCTCCCAGGGATCCCTGGTTCCTTCTGCTCCCGGGGGTCCCTGGTTCCTTCTGCTCCCCGGGGTCCCTGGTTCCCTCTGCTCCCGGGGGTCCCTGGTTCCCTCTGGTCCCGGGGGTCTCTCGTTCCTTCTGTTCCTGGGGGTCCCTGGTTCCTTCTGCTCTCGGGGGTCCCTGGTTCCTTCTGTTCCCGGGGGTCCCTGGTTCCTTCTTCTCCCGGGGGTCCCTGGTTCC
>NW_003852528.1:1072574-1093860 GCF_000181295.1 Otolemur garnettii | reverse complement strand
CTGGTTCCTTCTGCTCCCGGGGGTCTCTGGTTCCTTCTGCTCCTGGGGGTCTCTGGTTCCTTCTGCCCCCTCAGGATGTCATGTTGCCTTCAATCTGCAGGTCATCCACCCTTAATAACTATCACCAACTAACTGAACATAATCAAATCAATTAATGGCATATTAAACAAACAGGATTTCCTTCAATTCTGTTTCAATTTGCTTTTTTTTCTTCTGCAGGAACTTAACTGGCACATTTCCTAACTACCCTGATGTAGAAGAAGGTGGCTCGGCTATTATTTTTTCTAACAAGACCCCAGAACAGGTACAAATATGTTTGAGAAATAAAGTGTAAATATATCACTATCGTATTTCTTTAAATGTTAATGTTAATGGGTTCATAATGTTGTTTGGTTATTTTCCCACAGATATTTACATGAAAACACTTGGGTGTTCATCAGTGCAGATACCTTCTTTTTGTTGTTGTAGTTTGGCCGGGGCTGGGTTCAAACACCCCACCCTCGGTATATGGGGCCAGCGCCCTACTCACTGAGCCATAGGCACCACCCCATCAGTGTAGATACTTTCAAATTTATTTCAAATTGAATTCATCCTTTTTCCTGCCTTACATTTGAAAGAGATGTGAGGATGTGTGGAGGTTATTTCCTTAGTACATTCTGAGCAGCCTGACTGTAGGAGCCCTTTGAGTTCTAGTCCCTGCGTCCCTCCCGCTCTGTCCTCCTCAGCTCCTGGGCTGTTCCTTGGGGCATGTCCTGCTCTGCTTAGTGCCGGGTGTCCTGCTCTTAATTCCTGCCTTAACAGTGTCTTGGGACAGAAGCACCTTTGACCATCTCCATAGTTGCTCCAGTGGGATTTGACAAAACAGAAATCTTCAATGACTTTTTAAATGTCCTGATAAACTAGAAATAAGAAAGCTCTTCTTAGCCTCACTGCATCTAACATAGAAATTTCTGCCTCTAACTCAGTGGTGAGGCATTAGAGAAACTGCCATTAAAAGTGAAAATGAGGAAAATAATATTTGCTATCAGAATTATTAACGTTTCCCCAGCCAGTCTACCAAATACAGTAAGATAAGAAAAGTTGCAAATGTTTAAAAAGTGATAACTTTATAATTGTTTAAGATTATGTGATTATTTTTCTCAGACGTTTAATAAATTTACCAAGAAATTATATTGACAAAACTTTACTAAGAAAATGAAAGATGATTTGAACAAACAGAATGAAGGGAGTTTCCCTGGATGGAAAGACTCACTCAGGCACAGATACACACTGTCATTTCATTATTCAGTGCAGTTAATACAATGCTAATCAAAATCAAAACAGGTTTTACTGACATCATTATTTTCAAGTTTATCTGGAAGAATAAATGCATGGAAATATCCAAAAAATAAAAGAGCTATAATTATGGGGAACTTGCCATATTGATATAAAACAAATTATAAAGGCCAAGTAACTAAAACAGAATAATAATGGAAAAAGAATAGAAAAATAACACCAGCAACAAAAATAACAAGTAACATTTATTGGACAAATATTCTGTGCCAGAAACTAAGCAAAATACTTTATGTAAATCCAAGCGTCTGATTCTCTCAGCTCATAAAGATCAAACCATTTGACCACGTTGGCAGTTAATAGAGTTGTAGAGCTGAGATCCAAGCCCCGGCCGTCTGACTTTGGAATAGTGAGCTAAGAAACTGAGGCAGTTGCAAACTGAACCTCACTGACGTGCTGATGACTTTTCAGAGCACTGGGGAAGGGTGAACAATATTGGGACAACTGACTCACCATTTGGCAAAGTCAAATAGATCTGCCCTAATTATACACACTAAATGTCACTTAAATATTTTCATGAAAAAACATTAAGCCACAGATTAACAGAAGAAATTGTTTGAATATTTAATAATCAAATTAAATATTTAATATTTAAGGTGGAGATTAATTTTATAAGCTTATCACTCCAGACTGACAGCATGAAAAGAATAAGCTGATATATTTAACTACATAAAACTCAAATGGAAAAAGAAACATAAATAAAACTAAAGTTATATGATAAACTGAGAAAAATATTTGCAACATATGTGGGTGTTTTTGTTTTTGTTTTTTTTTTTGCAGTTTTCAGCCAGGGCTGGATTTGAACCCGCCACCTCTGGTATATGGGCTGGCACCCTACTCCTTTGAGCCACAGGCACCACCCTGTGAATATTTTTTATATGTAAAAAGTTCTTAAAAAATTATAAGAAAAATCAGAAAACACCAATAGGAAAGCAAAGAACATGACCAGGAATTTAATAAAAGGAATTTTTATGGAAATCACTAGCAAAGAAATTTAAATATAAAGTAACGTTGCTGTATCTCTTTTCACCTATTAAACTCATAAAATTTTTCAATTATGAAAACTGGAATTGGTGTGCACGTGGAGAAAAGGAGAAAAGTCACAATTATTCATTGCTGCTGGGTATAAAAATTAGCATGACATTTTTTAAAGAACATGGATGCAGTAAATATCAAAAGTTTCAATGTGTGTACCCTTTGACTCCCAAATGCTATTTAGGGAATGTCTACTAAAGAAATAATAATAAGACAAGTCATCCTAGACCAGAGGTCATCGCAGTGCCTTCAGAAAGGACCCATCAGTAAATATTTTAGGCTTTGGCATACACATTCTCTGCCACAACCAGTCAACTCTGCAGTTGAGGTGGGAGCAGCCAGAGAGGATGCACAGGTGACTGGGTGTGGTCGTGGGTTCCAGTAACACTTCATCTCAGAGGAGGGCAGCCGGACAGATGCTGTTCCTGCACTGGAGTTTGCAACCCTGCCACAGATGATGGAAAGCGATTTGTGTCTGTCATTCCTGCAGGCATGTCCAACCTGGGGCCTACAGGTCATGTGCAGATTATGCTAGGGGTTTTTTTGCCTATCTGTGGTGTCAGATATCATGAAAATTATGCACACAATTTTTTTTGATTATCCGCTTTCATTGGTGTTTGTGTATTTAACGTGTGGCCCAAGACACCTCTTACTCTCCCAACATAGCACAGAGAAGTCAAACGGTTGGACACCTTGGTAGCATTGACAAAGAAGAAAACGATCCAATGCTTTAATACAGAACTAGGTGAGCACCATACAGGGCTGTGCGGCTGTGAGCAGCAAGCTGCAGGTCAGCATTTCAGGACCCGCTGACCCACGGCCCCTCCCTGCCCTGTGCTCCCCATGGGAGCCTGGCACAGGGCCCTTCCCTCCACTTGTGCATCAGAAGCCAGCCTCAGCCCCCCAACCTGGCCGCCACTGCCCTCCTGAGCACTTCTGCCTCCTCCACCGAGCTCCGTGAACACTAAATAGCCACCCTACTTGTTGGCAGTTCATCAAGCCCTGCCTTGAGTGATTGTCATTTCAGTTTTTTGCATGTGTAGGTGTTGTCCCTCAGGCTAAATCACCAGGCACAAGCTGTGTCTTGAAAAGCTCATGGCAAACTGCCAAACACGTTCTGTGTCCATTTAGAAAGGCAGCAATTACAGGATTAAGGATGTTGGTGGAATGTCTAAATTGTCCATGAGAAACATTAAAAAGTAGAGCTATTTCTAGTCAAACTAGAAACAAAAGAAAATTGAGGGTACCTGGCAAATACATGAAAGTAAACCAAAGGGAACCCTGAAGCGGCTTAACTCCAAAAGGCAGAGGATGGAAGAGTCAGAACAGCACAGCAGGCAAAGTTCCCGATCGGTCACACCACCCAGCAGAGCTGCGACCTGAGACAGCTGCTCCCCTCTCCCCTGCGGCACAGAGATCCTGGCAGGGCCCTCCTCCCTGGGCTGACACAGTAACTAGATGAGACCACAGGTGCGACATCCTTAGAACAGAGCTCAGCACGTTGAAATCTTTCATAAAATCTTAGCATTTGGTACCGATGTTAGCAATAGCATTAGTGCTAGTAGTACCAGCAGCCGGAGCAGCGATGGTGTGACAAGATAGTAGATTGACCACCATCATTATGACAAGGTAATGAATGGTTAAATTCATATTTACAAAACAAAAATAATGTGAATACTTTTTATTTAATGAGCATAGCATTGATACAACCCCCCCAAAACATTGAACATAGTAAGAACCCACAGATCTGTCTTCCTTATGAGCATGAACACAAAAATTTAAACTAAAACATTAGCACACGACAACCAGTAACACATTAAGTAAGCAAAATGCCGCAGTCAAGGAGCGGTCGTCCAGGGATGCAGGAACAGTCTGCGTTCAGGGTGCCCATGTACAAAACGCCGCAGTCAAGGAGCGGTCGTCCAGGGATGCGGGAACAGTCTGCATTCAGGGTACCCGGGCAGACACTGCATCATATAACGAGATCCCAGAGAAAAACCCTAAACTCATACCTGTAGATCCCACAGGGCATTTTACAAATTTGTCATCCATTCTTGATGTTTAAAAATTAATTTCGGCAAAATTGGAATATATGGATACTTGTCAAACATGACAAAATATTTCTTAGTTCAAAACCCAAAGTCACGCTTAATTAAAGTCGCTTGAAACATTTCCACTAATGGAAAGAAAAATACAAGAAAGTCCACTGTCCCCACTATTATTCACATTGCTGCATAGGAATTCCTGAGCACTATTAGGCAAGAGAAATAACATAGAAATACAGAAAGGGGGGTGGAAGAGACAAATGGTCCCTTTTTCCAGACATGTTCTATTCTTAGAAAAACAAAAAATACACTGAAAAACTAAATAATATGAGAAGATGGGGGAATTACAAAATTAGTATACAGAAAGCAATAGCTGCTGTACATACAAACTAGATAGAAAATATTGTAAGAGTTTATTTACAACGGCAGCAACACGAAGGGAAAAGGCCCAGGAATAAACTTAATAATAAATGTGTGTTCTGTGTGAAGAAAAATTCAAAATGCTTCCAAACAATGCAAACGCAGAAATGGAGAAGGGACCCTGTTCAGAGGGAGGAGTGCTCAAAACCGTAAACACTCAGCTCTCCCAAACGCCATCTATAAATAGAATATGATCCCCATAAAAATACTGACAGCATTAAGTTGGGGGCAGGGGAGGGGAGACAGGAAAGGGTAACCACCCCAAACTTAAAGTAGAAAGCAAATAATCAAGAATAACCAGTAGAATTCTGAAAATGAAGCGCAGGGAGGAGGGACTCTGCCTGCCAGGTATGAAAACTTATTGCTAAGAGCCCTTTTGTCCAGACAAATGGTTGAAAAGACACATCAGTAGTAAAGATAGAGCATCAAGTAACCTGTGGAGATTCATGTGGAAATTCAGTATATCATGAAGGTGGCATCTCAAGTGTATGAGGAAAAAAGGAAATAAATGGTATCAGAATAGCCATTTGTCATCTCAAAGAGAAGAAAATTACATTACTATCTCTTTATACTTTACTTCAGAATGATTCCAAGTGGATCAAAGAGTTAGATATAAAACAAAACAAAAATTTAAAAGCACTAGAAGCCCCCAATAACGAAATATATCATAACCTCAATGGCGAAAGATCTTTCTAACTATGGTGCTAACCTGGGAGTCAAAGAAGAAAAAAATGACAAATTTATCTACAGAGGAAAAAAAGTTTTTAAATTTGCATGGGAACAATGACATTGGGTAAGACAAATGACAGGTGACGTCCTGGGAGAATTACTTGTAATGAGTATCGCAGACAAGAGATCATTTTCTGATACATAAAGAACCCCTGCAGCTCTATAAGAAAAAGACCAGTAGCCCAATACAAAAACATAGCAAAAAGTTATGAACACTCTCCAGAAAAGGAAGCCCAAATGGATCTGAAACATAACAAAAGATGTTAAATGTGAAAAAATGATCAACCTCGAACATATAAAAGAAATGCAAATTAAATCTATGCTGCCAGACAAAAATTGATCAACTGAACCTCATCAAAATTCAAACCTTCTGCCTTTCAAAAGACACCCATGAAAAAGTAAAAAGACTGGGAGAAGATATTTACAAAAAGTGTAACATATACCAGCTGAAGAACTTGTATCCAGAGTATACCAAGTACTCTTACACTTCAGGAACAAGGAGACAGTCATCCAAGAACGGACAAAACACTCAGCCAGCCAATTCTCAAAGGAAGATACGTGAGTAGTGAATAATAACACAAAAAGATGCTTGAAAGATGCTTTTCCTTTCCAAGGGAAGGAAAATTAAAACCATGATGGGATACTACTTCACACCCACTAGGATGGCTTTAATAAAAAAGAAGAATTATATCAGATAAAACAGACTTTAAATCAACAACAGTAAAAAAAAGGCAAAGATGGTCCTTATATAATGATAAAGGGATCAATTCAACAAGATAGAACAATTCTAAGTATATATGCACCTAACACTGGCGCTCCCAGGTTCATAAAACAAATACTACTAGACCAAAGAAATGAAATAAGCAGTAATATAACAGCAGTGGAGTCCTTCAACCTTCCACTGACAGAACTGGACAGATTATTGAGGCAGAAAATCAACAGTCCCCTTTAAAATCTAGAGTCCTGGATTTTAACTGGAATTAAAAGAGACTCTAGAACAAATCAACCTACTTTGTAGGACATTCTACCCACCGACTTCAGAATCTACATTCTTCTCATTGGCACATGGAGGACTGTCTAAGACAGACCGTACGTTAGGCCATAGACAAGTCTCAGCAAATATTAAAAAAATCAAAATCATACCTTGTATTTTCTCAGACCACAGTGGAATAAACTACAAATAAATTCCAAGAGGAACTCTCTAAACTATACAAATACATGGAAATTAAACAACCTGTTGCTAAACTATCCTTGAGTCAATAACAGAATCAGAATAGATATCAAAAAAATTGAGAACAATTAATGTTAATGGTGACATAAACTACCAAAATCTCTAGCTACCAAAAGAGCAGAGCTAAGAGGGAGGTTCACAATCCTACATACATACATACTACGTAACACCTATATCAAAAAGGCAGAAGGGCCACAAATTAACAGCCTGTCACACCATAAGGAACTAGAAAAACAAGACTAAACTAAACCAACAGCTACCAGAAAATAAGAAATAACAAAGATTGTAGCATATCTAAATGAAAGTTATAACCAGAAAGCAATGCAACAGGTTAATAAAAAAAACTGGTTTTTGAAAAACAAAATGTATACTGTATTTTGTAAACAAAATAACTACACCACTAGCTAGATTAACCAAGGGAAAAAAGAGAGAGAATTGAAAAACGCTCAATCCAAAAAAAAGAGATAACTCCAGTGAGATTAGCACACATCACAAAGTCCCAAATCTGCAGATGATGACATGGAGATGGGGAGAAGTTTACACTGCTCATGGAATTGCAAACTAATACAATCTTTCTGGAAGGAAGTATGGAGAATTCTTAAAGAACTAAAACTCGACCTTCCATTTGATCTCACAATCCCATTACTAGACTTCTACCCAGAAGAACAAAAATCATTTTACCACAAGGACTTTCACACCAGAATGTTTTATTGCAGCTCAGTTCACAAGTGCCAAGCTGCAGAAGCAATCCAGATGCCCATCAACCCATGAATGGATTAACAAACTGAGGTATGTGTACACTGTGGAGTACTATTCAGCCATGAAGAGTAAAGTCTCCATCCAAAGATGGAGACTTCTTTTGTGTTTACCCAAAATGTAAATGTGTTTACCTGAATGAAGTTGAAACACATTCTTCTTAGTAAAGTATCTCAATAATGGAAAAAAAAATATCCAATGTACTCATTACTCATATGAAACCAATATGTAAACAACTACATACCCGCATAAAAGATAAAACACAAATATAGACAGGCAGGGAGGAGAGGGGAATGGGGGGGTGATTGGAGGGATCTCACCCAATGTGCACAGTGTGACGGTGTTCTGCATGCCCCAGGTGAGGGGCTCATCTACAACTTGAACTTTACCTTAGAATTGAAAACAATGTAACCTAGATATTTGTACCCTCACATTAATTTCAAATAAAAGAAAAAAAGGAGATATTATAACTGATACCACAGAAATACAAATGGACACCTGTATGCACCCAAACTAGAACGTGGAGAGGAAATGGATACATTTTTGGAAACATACAAAAAAATCTCCCAAACTTGAATTAGGAAGAAACTGAAATCCCATACAGAACAATAATGAATAACAAGATTAAGTCAGTGATAGAAAAGTCTCCCAGTGGGGGAGAAAAATGCCCCAGACCAGAGAGATTCACAGCCAAATTCTACCAGATCTACAAAGAATTGATATCCATCCTATGGAAACTGTTGCTTAATATCAAGAAAGAGGAAACCGTCCCTAACACTTTCTGTAGAAGTCTAGCAGGTGGATTTGTTCGAGTCCCATTTAATTCCAGTGTTTCTTTGTCTGATGCTCTGATACCAACGCCTGATAAAGACATAACAAAAAAGAAAACTGCAGAACAGTATTCTTCATGAACGTAGATGCAAAAATCCCCAACAAAATACTGGCAAACTGAACCCAACAACATGTCAAAAAGATAATTCACCATGGTTATGCAGGTTTTATCCCAGGGGTACAAGAATGGTTCAACGTATATAAATCAATAAATGTGCCTCACCACATAAACAGAATTAAAAACAGAAATTATGTGACCATCTCAAGAGATGCATAAAAAGTATTCAGTAAAATCCAGTACCCATTCACAATAAAAACCTTTATAAACTAGGCATAGAAGGAACATACTTCAAGATTGTAAAAGCCACATGTGACAAACCCACAGCTAACATCCTACTGCATGAGGTAAAGTTGGAAGCATCCCCGTCAGAACCAGAGCAAGACCACAAGAAAAACCCTTTCCCCCTAAGAACTAGAACAAGACAACAAGAAGGGTCACCACTTCTATTCAACTAGTACTGGATGTCCTAGACCAGTTGGGCAAGAGTAAGAAAGAAAGGGCCTCCAAATAAGAAAAAGATCTAATTCCTCCAAAAGCCTGGAAGAATTGATAAATAAATTAAGTCTCAGGTTACAAAATTACTGTACACAAGTCAGTAGCTTTTCTATACACTAGTAACAGCCAAGCTGACAATCAAATCAAGAATGCAATACCATGTATGATAGCTACAAAATACATAAAATAAATAATTAAATAATTAAATAAAATGAAATACTAGGAATATACTTGACCAAGGAAGCAAAAGATCTCTATAAAGAGAACTGCAGAACACTGATGAAATAAATCACTGATGGGCAGGGTGCAGTGGCTCACACCTATAATCCTAGCACTCTGGGAAGCCAAGGTGGGTGGATTACCTGAGCTCAGGAGTTTGAGACCAGCCTGAACAAAAGCAAGATCCCATGTCTAAAAAACAGCCAGGAATTGTGGCAGGTGCCTATAGTCCCAGCTACTTGGGAGGCTGAGGCAAGAGGATCACTTGAGCCCAAGAGTTTGAGGTTGCTGTGAGCTATGATGCTACAGCACTTTACTGGGGGCAAGAAAGTAAGACAACCAAAAAAAAAAAAAAAGAAGAAAGAATCACTGATAGCACAAACAAAAGGAAAAACATCCCATGTTCATGGATTGGAAGAGTCAATATTGTTAAAATAGCCATACTGCCCAAAGCAATCTACAGAATCAAAGCAATCCCTATCAAAATTTCAGTTACATTTTCCCTAGCAATAAAAAACATTCTAAAATTTATATGGAACCATAAAAGATCTTGAATAATCAAATCAATATTGAGCAAAAGGTTCAAAGATGGAGACATCACATACCCTTATTTTAAAATATATTACAAAACTAAAGTAATCAAAACAGCATGGTACTGGCATAAATACAGACACAGAGACCACTGGAATAGAATACAGAGCTCAGAAATAAACTCACACATTGCAGTAAATTGATTTTTGACAGAAGTGTTAAGAACACACAATAAGGAAAGGACAGTTTCTTCAATAAATGGTGATAGGAATACTAGATATACACAAACCAATGAAACTGAATTCTTATCTAAAGCCATATACAAAAACTAACTCAAAATGAACTAAAGACTTGAGCATGAGACCTGAAACTGAAATTCTATGTACTGTGTAGCATGATGTTTCCATATATGTATACATTGTAGAATGAAATCAAGCTGATTAAACATCAGCTTTTTGTGACTATAGTATGGTTGGTACATTTCTCATAGTTGTACTGGAAAGTTTCTAGTGCTACATTTCTAGCAAAACTACTAGAAGAAACAGAGGGAAGTTCCATGACCTTGGTCTGGGCAGCGATTTTCCGGATATGACTTCAGAAGCACAGACAACAAATGTAAAAACACACAAACAGGATTGCACGAAACTAAACAGCTTTTACACAGCCAAGGAAACAAGTAGCAGAGTGAAGAAGCAACCTGGGGATTTAAAAAAAATGTTTGTAAACCAAACATCCAATAAGGGGTTAATATCCAAAATGTGAAAGGAATTCAAACAACTCAACAGGACAAAAACAAATAACATGATTTTTTAAATGGAGAAAGGACCTAAGTAGACATTTCTCAGAAGAAGACCTACTAATAACGCCCAGCAGGTGTATGGATTTTTCTCCAGCCTCAACATTTTTCTTCAACATCACAAAAAAATGCAAATTAAAACCACAATGAAATTTCACCTCACTCCTGTTAGAATGGCTATGATCAAAAAGAGGAGAGATAACTAGGGTTGGCAAGGGTGTGAGGAGGAGGACGCCTTCTTACAGTTTTAGTAGGCGTGGAAGGTAGCACAGCCTTATAGAACACGGTGAAGTTTCTTCAGAAAACTAAACGTAGAATCGCCATATGATCCAACAATCACTCACTACTGGGTCTATTTCCAAAGGAACTGAAATCAGTATGTCAAAGACAGGTCTGCCCTCCCACGTTCACAGTAGCCAAGATACGGAAACAACTTCAGAGCCCGTCGGTGGACAAATGAGTAACAGTGACGTGGTGTGTACACTCAATGGAATACTATTTGGCCTTTAAAATGAAGGAAATTCTGTCATTTGTGACAAGGTTCATGACCCCAGAGGACATTATGCTCCGTGAAATGAGCCAGGCACAGAAAGACAGACACTTCATCTCCCTTAACGTGTAGGATATTTTAAAATTTTTAGAGAAGCAAAGAGTAGCATGGTGATTAGCAGGATCTGGAGGGAGCTTAGAGGGCTGGGGAGATGTTGGTTACAGGGTACACAGTTTCAGTTAGACAGAAACTAATTGAGGTGACTATAATTGTACAGAGGCGACTATAATTCATAATAATGTATTGTTAATTTTTTAATTCCTAAGAGAATAAATTATAAATGTTCTTATAACAAAAAGTGACAGGTGGGTGGTGCCTGTGGCTCAAAGGAGTAGGGTGCTGGCCCCATATGCCAGAAGTGGAGGGTTCAAACCCAGTCCCGGCCAAAAACTGCAAAATTAAAAAAAAAAAAAGTGACAGGTGTGTGAGATGATGGAGGTGTGAGTTAGCTTGATTTCACTCCGTACCGTACCTGTGTCTCAGAGCATCAGATCCCGCACACATTGCATGACTTTTTACCATTTATACCTTAATAAAAAAGAAAAGGAAAAAAAGGAAGTGGATCTCGTTGGTTGGTTAATATCATGGGGAAGAAACTTCTTACTATACGTATGTGTAATTATTTCATAATTTTTTATGTGTGCGGCACATAAATACCTATTCAAAAGTGAAGTTAATGAACTAATTAAGAATATAGAGGAAATAAATCATATAACTGGTAAAGCTTTAAAAGCAGTTGAAATGTAGACTCCACCACTAAGGATTTCATCTTTTCGTTGGCCGCTCACATTTTAAAAATCAGGCTTTTTGTTTAAGGTAACAAAGAGAGATTTTTGTTTAGGAAGAACAAAGAGAAAGTTTAGAGCACTCAAAGAGAGTTGGAAGTGGGTCCCTCTCATGAGGGAGAGAATGTGAGACAAACTTATCGGGCTGTTTTTTAAAAGACTTTACATTTTTTAAAATTTCCCAACTGCTAAGGACCAAAAAATGCCCGTGTTCCCCAAGTGTTCCAAAGCACTGCAGACTGGGGCAACCACAGCTTGATTCCAAGAGTTGAAGGGAGTCTTATCCCCAAGGAAGACATGGCAATTTGGACAACAAGGGACCATTACTTCAGTCTAAACCCCCCCGTTTTATTACCGGATAATGTGCATAACACCTCTCACCTCCCCCACACACCTCTCTGAGCCTCAACCACCAAACCTCCACTGGCACCTGGACAGGGGTCTCTGCAGAGTATATAATTGCTGTCTCCTAGGCCCCGGACTTCAGTTTTCTTTTTTAAAGCCCAGATGGTGTTAGAATACCCTGCTTTGTTCATGATGAAGCTATTTCTATATTCTTTACATTTATAAACTAAGCTCTTAAGAAGAAACATAGGCATAAATATCAAAAATATAATACTGGAAAATAAACTTCAGCATTTGGGGAAGTCTCTTAAGAAAGCAGCAGTAAGAAGGGCTTCCCCAGGACGGTGGGCTCGCCCAGCACGCGGGGCGTAATGACAATGGCCTTGTCTCCCCACCCCATTTTTTCATTGAAACCCTTGCCCTGTCCTCAGAGCTAACAACAGCATCAGAATTTGGGGTGCTTACATTCTTTTATGTTTTTGTATCGGAGACAGTGGTGTGTGAGTTGTTGGTTCACCTGTATGCTTCTCATGCTATAGAATAAATTGACACTTTTCTTTCTCCACTACGAGAGTCATCCTGGTTTAAGTCCTAGTTCAGCTGCTTACTAGCATGTCCTTGACCAAGTACCCAAGTCTGTGTCCCTGCCTCTCAGCCATATCATGAGGCAGAGGCAGAGGAAACCGAGTCTCGGTGGGTGATGCCGCTCGTCTCAGCCACAGGACCAGTGCTGAGCCCTGCGTCCACACAGCAAGTGCCCGGTCCGGGTCGCTTCTCCACCTCCCACAATTCACAGCTCTCCATGGCAATGAGTGACCGATGGCACCTGTTGTATTGAACTGAATTTTATGCTTTTTAACAAATACCTAATTTTCCAACAGTGCTAATCCTATGTGACCCAGGTACTTCTTAACAAATATTTTAAGTTTCAGAAGAATGGTATTTCATGACTGTAGGAAAGAGACATTAAGTCACGGATAAAAGAAACCACCTCTGAGAATGGCGTCCCTGAGAAGGGATGCGGGTCCTGCACAGCGCGGGGAGGGTGTTACAGAGCAGCTGCTGCCATCACGTCCAGGCGGAGTGTCCTCAGTGTGGATTTTGACAAGTTGTCGGCAGAGCTGGCACGTCCAGCTGTGCTGAGATGTCCGGGGAGCTGTGACCCCTCCCAGTGTCTGTGGCGCCGATAAGAGCTGGAGCAGCTCGGAATTAGGGAGGGAACCGCCGAGACATGCTTGGCCTCTCTCTCCATCCACCCCTGAGAGCCAGTGGCTGCCTCCCCCAGAGCAATCTGACTAGTGGTGGGTGGTGCGGAGGGCGCCCTGCCAACCCCAGAGAGGGTCAGCCTCCAAGGGCCAGAGCAGGGCAGCAGTTGACACGGACCAGCACAAATCCTTCTTTCCAGACAGGAAAAAGAGTCCTCCTTCTGTTAGGGATCTATTTAAATGCTGTTCCTATTTTGTTTCTTACCAGGTTATTAATGATATCCTTGCAAGCCAGGAAGAGGAGGAAAAAGGCAAAAAGAAAAAAAAGAAAAAGGAAAAAAAGACCAAGAAAGCCAAAAAGGAGAAGGAAGTGAAAGCAACAAAGGAAAAGCTCAAGGTACAGAATTTGTTCAGAATTCTAGAAATTTGGTTTTATTTTCTGGTTAATGATTTTTTTTTCTTTGAATCAATGATATAGTCACAGTTACTTATCTCCTAGGGAGCCATAACCGTTTTTTGGATTGTTTTGTGGATTAGTTGATTAGTTGATGGATAATTTATTGCCACCTTTTCTGTGACTTATAAATGATCTATTAAGATAAATCATGGTTTCAGCAACTCAGATACGTTACGTTTTTATTCACATATATGTATATGCTACTTTCATTTTCTTTGAGAGAGATAAAGTGATTTTTATTTAATCTACCTATCAACAAGATCTGGGGGAAAGGGCAGGGTGATAAACAGTAGGTAGATCTTGAACAGGGGCGACACGCTCACAGGCCCACCAGACTAGCAGGCAAAGGACATGTTTAACGGATATTGAAGACAACCTTGTAAATCAGGTGAAAAAAGGTAGCTGGGAATTAATAGGGAGTGCTGGGGACTGTGGCATTTTGGAGAGATTACAAACCTTTTTTCTTTCTCACTATGGGTACTAAATAGTGATATATATTTATAGAAGATACTTTGAATTTTCATCCTTGAAATAAGTCATCCCACTTGTCTCTCCTCAAGGATAGAGAGAAGGAAAAATGTTTGGCAAACCAAGTAACCAGTGGAAAGTCAAAAATGCCTGGATGTAATTTAAGCATGTGTCCATTCAAACTTATCAGTTAATGTTGACAATTTGGATATATTTTAACAGAAGTATTTTTTCCCAAAGGAAATCAGAGTTCACACAATTTGGACCAGGCTTTCCCTTGTGTGGTGGGTTGAAGCTGAGGTGGGTGGGCTCCCCAGAAGCCTTTTCCTTGGGAACAGTAATTGGAGGATCTTCATCTTCAAGCCCACGGGAGAACTGTGCTGTCTGGCCCCTGTGTACTCACTCTCAGCATAAACTCTTTCTATGGGGAGCAGGGCTCAAGCCTGAAGATGGCATGATCCTAAAATGGGACTAAGTTCAGACTTACAGCCAGATACCACAGCAGACCAAAGTCTAGTCTGAATCAGCTCTGAAGAGTGGATCCTTAAAGATTCAGACTCGCTGGGACTCTATTCTGGATCAGCTCTCCAGAGTGCATCCCTCGAGGTCAGGGTCCTGCTGTGCCCCTGTTCAGACAGAGACCCAGCTCTAGCTTGGATGGCAGCAGCCACACGCCTTGTGTCTGAGCACGGTTCTGACACCACTCAGACGCGTGAATTCCTCTGTAGCAGAAGCAGTTCGACGGGGTCCAGCAGACTGTGTCTAGGAACTCTGGTGCCATGTCACAGTGAGAGAAGTGGGACAGAATGCACCCAAGCAGGCAAGCCACTTGAGTCAAAAGTCGTGAGCAAGGGAGAAAAGGTGATAATGAATATGAAAGGACAACACCCAAAGCTGACAAATGCACGGCGTGGGGGATGGTGATGAAAGCCAGGAGTTTCTCTGGACAACCCCTGGCATGGTCATGGCTGGCCGGCTGGAGGTGCTCATCCCTTCCATGTCGCCCATCTCCTGCTCCCTGAGCAGCAGCAAACCTTCCATCTGTTTCTCTCTGTCTTCATGGCTTCTTTCACTGGTTCCCATAGTTGTTCACTGCATGAACAGAAGAGAGAGCCTTGCTGCTCATTTAGAGTGCACCCCAATTGGGATGCTGGGATGGGCCCCACAGGGTCCCTCCAGAACCAAGGGACTCAATCACCCAGCGACCCAGAATTGCAGTGTGGACAGCTCACACCTAAGTCCCTCCCCAGAACTGCTCTGTTCTAAGGGAACATCTTCAAGTGAGGTTACAACCCTCCTGGGGCAGCCTGAATGTAAAGATGTCACGTGTTGGTACCAAACCCTGCCCCTCACCTCGCCTGGGCAATCCTCGGGGTCCTCCTTGCAGGACCAGGGGTGGCTTCCATGTGATTATATCACAATTCAGCTTCTCCCTCTGCCCAGGCTGCTTCCCTCACTTCCTTCCTTATGGGTGGTGTGGACCCACGAGTGTTTCCATGGAAACCAGCCATGAGACCACCTGCTGCTTTATTATTTTCCTATAAAAAGTTCAAACTTGTTCACGAAACAAAAATTACTCAATACGGTTAATTTTTTAACATTCTCTTCTTACTCCACAAAACAATTTGAATAAGTGCCCAAGAATAAGGAGAATTAGAGGAATTTTAATTTTATTCTAAGCACCTCTTCTTCTAAATATGCATGAGGGAGTTTTACACTTGCAAATTAGAAACCCACTGTTAGCGAAGCTTGTTCCATAGAAATTTGAAATTGCCAGCTACACAATCTGGTCTTTGTTGGGTGAAGGTATTTTATTAACTAGCTATTAAAAAGTCAGTTAGTAATGAACAGTTTCGAACAAAAAGCAAAGTTTGAGAACATCAGCATTTTTGAAGTTCTTACAAATGAAGGGGAAAAATCTTTCAAAATTACTTCGAAATAAAATTTTTTATACAAAGCACAAATCTACAAAACGACATGTGGTTTTTGAAAGAAGAAATGATAACCTCTATTAAAAACGAACATATTCAAATTGTGTTGCTACAGTTCTTAGAGATCAGACTATCTTTTCCAAGGACTCTTAAAAGTCTTATTCTGAAATTAATCCCAGAGCATCGCAAACCATTCCTGAGACCAGCTCCTTCGGATCCTTGTGTGAGAATTGATGTTTTGACCTGTAGAAGTCATCTGTACCCATCGTGGTTAGAGAGCAGGTGGGGGAGCGAGGAAGGGAGAGTCATGTTACTTGGGTAGACCCTGGCTTACCCCTGAGCTTCTCACAGAGGCCCAACTGTGTGATTATTCTCTGGGTCTTTTTATAATTGATCGTGTAACAGTCAGTAGCCAGTCCCATACATATAATCCCAGATAACTTGGGAAAGATGTCATACAAAAAAGCAAACAGAACTATCTGAATATTTCAGCTAACCTCTTTAGATGGAAAATAGACTGTTTTCGAAGTGTCATATAGGTAGAAAGTTGAAATTTTCCCAAGTCCACAAGATAGTTACAAATTAACATAAATAGTAAAAAGAGTTCAAAAGCAGTCCTGAGAGCTACTGGGTGTTTTAGTTGAATTTCACAACAGATCGATGTCTCTGCTTGAATTTCTAATTCATTATAGGGCTAGTGGAGTGAGAAAGAGCAGCACAGTCCTGGCAGAAATCTGCAGTTGTGCACAAGGCCATTTTTAAATAAAATATTTGTGATTAATAATCCTGCATGTATTTGATCATTTCATCAAGAAATTTGGCAAAGCAATTTAACATGAGAAATAGGAAAGGTTTTAATTGCTGATACAGATCTTTCTGGAGACCCTGCATCCTGAGATGCTTATAAAGACAAAGAAAACAGATCAATCCAGGAATTCCCATCTTCAGTGTGGGGCCAGTGGAAGAGAAAATATAAAAGCAGAGTAAACACATTCAAAAGTGAGCTTCGGAAAAGTAGTCTGTTACCCATCGGCAAGAAAAAGAGTCTGTGCCTAAATGTCACACCTTACATTACACAAGAATTAACTCAAGTGAGTCATGGACTTAAATACAGAACTGTGAAACCTTGGAATGAAAACATAGGAAGAAGAGCTTCAGGATCTAGGGCGAGACAAACAGTTAGACTGGACACTAGAGGCAGGATCCTTTAAAGGAAAAATTAATAAATTGGACCTCATCAAAATCAAAAACTTTTCCTCTGTGAAGGCCCAGTGAAGAAACAGACTAGGAGAAAACGTTTGGAAGCTTATCTGAGAAAGGACTAGTACCTAGAGTATATAAAGAACACTCAGAATGTAACAGTTTAAAAAATAGTCTTCCTGTTGAGCCCTTGGTTTTAAGTCCAAAATTGTTAAGGGTTGCAGATAAGGAGGGCCCCTGCTGAGAGCCCTTTCACGGAAGAGGAAGCTGCTGGTGGTATTTTCTGCAAACCGATAGCAGTTTGCAAATGTGCTTTCAATACGGAGGACTTCATCTCATTTCCTCCAGAGTTGCACAGACATGATGTTGGCTTTAGAAACAAAAACAACAGAAGTGGAACGCTGTGCACTCCATCTTCACAACTATGTTCCCTGTTATTTTTCAAGCCACGTATTACACCATTTGGAACTATTTAAAGTGGTTTTGACCTGTCATAACACATGATCACATGAACACTAAAGAGTCTTCTCTAAACTCACTCCAGCCATAAAACAACCAAAGTTAGTGCTGCATTCTGGAGAGACCTTGGTCCTCCACCCAGCACAGTTCCCTTCAGGAGCATGTGTTTACCTGCAGCACTACCAGGCACATCTCTGACCACAGCGCCACCTCGCCTGTCCCCAAGGACAATGGCTCCATATTGAACCATTGAGCCAACCACATTCTTAATTTATTTTAGGGCATTTTAAGCCAAATTTTGTACAACTTCACAGAGATGCTTCACCAAGAGTATCAGGAGGGAGGATGCCTTCATAGGAATGGGCACTGAGCATGCACTGCGTCCACCGGAAGGCAGAGGGGAAGATGTGAACTGTAAGTGTTCTCAGAGCCTCTGATCGGAGACACAAGGAAAAGGAACTGCAGACGGGATGATTGATTTGAAGGGAGGTCGAGACTTGCTCAGGTCAGCAACCAGGCCTGACTTTACTGATTATCTTATATACTTTCAAACATTCAGTAAGAATTTGACACAGATACAAAGAAGTGAAGTGAAGTAACATTAGGAAGCTACCATTAAGATTACAATTCAGTGTGAAGGCTGAGGAACACATATACAATTGATTTTGTTTAGAGTGAAAACATAAAGGAGACTGCTTGTCTGTTCTCGCTGGCCTAAACCAAACTAGAGATTATAATGATAATGAAGGAAGAAGACGGAGAACAGAACCCAAGCTCGAGGACATGTGTTGGAGCTTCCAGCTGCAACCCCAGACTAGCTCTCCAGATCTCTTTGTGGGAGTATTTCTGCATATCTATAGGCCACCCACAGAAACTCGATCTTCAAAGAAATTGTTCCCAGAGCCATTCTCCTGGAGGAACACGTGAAGCAAACTGCCATGTCTGAGCATGGGGTGCTTATCTCTACAGTAAACCCAGGAGTAACTTGGCTTCTGAGCTATAGCGAGAATACAGGCCCTCAGCCAGGGAACCGGGGGTCCTATGCTTAGACCTCCCTGAAGTTGTACGGAAACTTCTAAGGGAACATGCATTCTTCTGGGAAAATGGTGGAGAAACTTTCTTCATGTTTTCAAAGGCTCCTTCTCTGTAAAAAAGCTCAAAAACCACCACTGCTTAGAAAAGGATCTGTTTGGTTGCATGGGAGAAGGGCCCCGGGAAGCCCTAGAGGTTCAGAAGACAATGAGGATCACCAAGTGCTGGAGGAGACAAGGGGGTTCATGGAGGATGTGGGGTGCCAGTTAGGAGACTCCTCCAGGAGTCTACACTGATGACCCAAGTCTCCCCACGTCTCCCCATCTCCACTGCTACCACCTGGCACCATAAGGCCCCATGGCATCCCAGGGACAACCACACCAGCTCCCTGCCCCCGTGCTCTACAGTCTGCTCCCCACACCACTGGAGTGACCGCACACTCTGACCAGCACCTATCATAGCACTGGGGGCTCAGGAGCTGTTTCTGAAGAAATAAATAAGTGCTCCGGTGAAGGCCTGCCCGGGACCAGAAGTGCTGGGTCCTGGAAGATAGAACAGCTGCAAGAGACAGAAAGGACATATGGCCTGGCCGCCTGAGTGTAGGAGGGACAGGAGAGACCAGGCGTCTGCAGTGGAACAGGAGCAACAGTGAGGGCAGAGGCCGGGCTACCTGTAGAGGTACGTGGTCAGGCAGCTGGAAGTTCAGGGTGGACTTGGGCAGGATAGGGCTGGGGAGCCTGTCAGCACTCAGCGCTGGTCAGGAAAGCCTTGGCTAGAGGTGGGGCAGTGGCTGAGCTGCCTGAAACCCGACCAGCAAGGCTGGAAGTGAAGAGTCTGGGCTACAGCCACACAGGGGCCGGAGAGGGAGTGAAACCAGGGAGGGGTAGTGTGACCAGCACAGAAGGTGGGAATACATCTGGGTGCAGACAAGGCTGGGTGCACATCTCCTGCGTGTCCTTTGGAGATGACACATGTATAAGCAGGTTCATTATGAGGTGAGCATCCCCAGACTATGGAGGCTGTTCAGTCCCCTGGTCCATGAGCTGGAGACCCAGAGAAGCCGCTGGTGCAGCTCAAGGGCCTGAGGGCCCAGGAGCCAGGAGTCTGTGGCCGCCTGAGAGCTGAGCGAGCCCGTGTGGGAGATGCAGTTTCTTCCTCACTGTATAGCCAAAGAGCTGCCTCTGACAAAAATGAAACACCAGATCCCATCACTTTAGACTCCAATGTGGACCTCTCGGCTCTGCTGTTTCTTTTGTGTGGGACAGAACAGCCCTCGGAAGCCCTGATAGGCCTGGGCTCCCTGGAAATGTAGAGAGAAAACGGGAATGATGCCTCACAGGCAGGCTCAAAACTAGCTGGAGGAGCTTGATTTTTTTTTTTTTTTTCAAATGACGAGAGCTATCATTTTTATGTTAAAGTAGAGTTTTTAGCTATAAGAATTTCAGAACTGGTTTTCACTTCTGAATCTGGAGAAGGGGGTGCTATTTCTCTTTCATCAGTTCAGTGAGGCAGAATCAGGCTCCTGGAAATCACAGCTCGACCCCTGCCCCACCCCTAGGACAGACCCTGGGGAAGCAGCAGGTAATCTGAAGGCGCGGAGTGACTGTTTGACATTTGAACTTGTATGTTAACGGATCTATGCCAAAATGTAGACCCTCAGCTCTGAAAACTAACAGTGCAGCCCGATTTGAATTTTTCCTCATACCTTCCCGTTTGAGATGGAAGCCGTCCCTCAGCAGCCCCCTTCAGACGCCTACATCTGACAACAGAAGATTTTCAACAGAACCTGTGTGCACTTGGGTCGCTCTTTTAAGTCAAGCAGGAAATTGTCTTAATCATTAGCATTTGAGAAGTCATACAGAGAAGTTTATCTCTGCCCTCCTAACTTCATTACGACAAGTACTGAGGATAAAATTCCTGACAATGAAACCTCTTTGAAACATTCCTCCGTATTTTTATCCCTGTGTCCCTCAGTCTATCTCACTGACTCTAAGAGTTACAAATACCCTGCACGCAGCATCCATCTGTGTAGTGTGAAGACAAATTTCACACAGTAGCCCGTTACTAAAAGTTGTCAGTTTCAACAAACTGGCTTTATAAACAAGCAGTAGCCTCCCTTATCTGTGGTTTTACTTCCCAAGGTTTCAGGTACCCATGATGTTCAAGCGTGGCCCAAAAAATATTAAATAAGAAATTCCAGAAATAAACAATTCATTAGTTTTAAACTGCAAGCCCTTGTGAGTAGCGTGATGAACTCTGCGGCCATCCCCCCCCCCACCCCAGGACGTGAATTGTCCCTTTGTCCTGCGTTTCCCCACTGTACACACCACCCACCGTTACTACATTAACAGGGCTTAGCACTGTCCTCGGTTT
>NW_003852528.1:1047700-1066964 GCF_000181295.1 Otolemur garnettii | reverse complement strand
CTGTGTCAGTCCCTCTCTGTGTGGTGACGGGTATGGAAGGTACCAGGCTCCAGGTCTGTCTGTGTCTCTGTGTCAGTCCCTCTCTGTGTGGTGACGGGTATGGAAGGTACCAGGCTCCAGGTCTGTCGGTGTCTCTGTGTCAGTCCCTCTCTGTGGGGCGTATGGAAGGTACCAGGATCCAGGTCTGTCGGTGTCTCTGTGTCAGGCCCTCTCTGTGTGGTGACGGGTATGGAAGGGACCAGGCTCCAGGTCTGTTGGTATCTCTGTGTCAGTCCCTCTCTGTGTGGTGACGGGTATGGAAGGTCCCAGGCTCCAGGTCTGTCGGTGTCTCTGTGTCAGTCCCTCTCTGTGTGGTGACGGGTATGGAAGGTACCAGGCTCCAGGTCTGTCTGTGTATCTGTGTCAGGCCCTCTCTGTGTGGCAAGCAAATGCATGCTAAGCCTAGAAAGTGACAATCAGGACAGGTGGGCAGTGGCAGGAGCAAGGACTACAGAGGCAGGCTGGGGCCTGACCTGCAGCCATGCCTGGGAGGGGGTTGTCCTTTGTCTCACGCGGGATGGAGCCTCCAGGGAGCTCTAAATAGACCCCTCTGTGGGGCTTCAAAGGAGGGGGTCCTGAGGCCTGCCATGAGCCCGTGCTGGTCAGACGTGAAGGCCTGAGCTGCATAACCTGGGAGCAAGGGCCAGAGAAACAGGCCTGGGGGTGGGGTGGGGCCAGGAAAGCTTAGGGGACAGAACAGGTGGAGTTTGGGACTTGCTTAGAAAAAAGAGAAGGGTGTTGAGATCCGAGGCACAGACTGCACGAGCACCAGGGCCTGTGGCACACAGGGTTTGGAAGCCATATCCCAGGGCCTGACTCTGGAGCCCAGGAAAGGGGGGCACATCTGGGCCAGAGCCATGGGGGGGCTCCAGAAGCCACCCAGTGAGATGCTCACGTTGTCCTATTTTCTGCTCCCCCTCTAAGCTGTGCAGCGTGTACACAGGATACTTTGAAACTCATGGTTGTGATGCAGACCAGCCCTGTTCCCTTAGTTCTTTCTGAGGGTGGCAATAGCCATGACATTGAGCATCAGAAACCTGTCATTATTGCCTAGACACAAATGGGGGGTTGCAAGGCCAGACTCTCACTACTGGGAGCAGCTGGGCCCTGGTGGCCTGGGGGCATTGAGGTGTTGTGCTGGGGCTCAGAGCAGAGCTGTGGCCTGTGCAGGCAGTGGTGGCACCGTAGTCTCCCTCTCCGTGTGCAGAGTCAGCAGCAGGAGCTGAGGACAACATGGTCAGGCTGCTCTGTGGTGGAGAGGCAGGAGGCTTGGGACAGGCTAGCTAGACCCCAGCTCCAGGAAGGAAGCAGGGCCCCAGCTGGGCCAGGGCCAGGACTCCAGGCTCACAGAGGGAACAGGGACACAAGCTATGGCACTTACAGAAGCCAAAACCTGGCAGGTGGGGACACAGAGCAGAGGACAGGGAGTCACTCCAGAGCCTAGTTATGGAAAGGTGGTGGAGGGAGCCTGACAGGACTCACGCTGGAGACTGAGCCTTAGAGCAAGGAAGGAACCAGAACACGAAGGACGGGACCAAAGCAAAACATGGGCTGCCGCAGGGAGGCCACTGAGAATGGAAAGCCAGCCCCTGCAGGGGACACCGCCGTGCGCCTGGACCACCCACACCCTGCTTGGTGGACTCAGCCCTCCCTGCTCAGACAAGCCAGGGGGAGCTGCTAAAGGGACGAGCCCTGGGCCTGCATGACATAGACCATACTCATGGCAGTCACAACGTACGCGCCTTGTACATCTGATCTTGACAGATTAACTATGCCTGTAATTAACAAAAATATTATTCTGCTTTGAACAGGAAGAAGAAGAGGAGTGGAAAATGTCACCGAGTGTTTTCTTTCATACAATGGAGGAAGGAAATAACTTATACAAAGGTCAGTCCAGAGAGTACGTGTGGTCACTGAGCCGTCACTGCGTCTCCCCACCACATGTGGAGAGGAGCAGATGTCCTGCCGTGCAAGGCCCTCAGTATATAATTGGTAAAAGGTGGAAACATGTCAGCATGAGAACGGAGGCGAAACCGGCATCCTTTCTTGAGCCCTAAAACTTCAGCTAAATGTTCTCATGCTCAATGACAGGGAAGGAAGATATTTCCTAGATTGTTTAGATTAAGAAAATTGGTACCGTGTGTACCGCAGAATGGCTAAGTCCTGTCAGACTGAGGTGTGTGCCTGAGTTCTGACGCTGCGGCCTTCTGTCAGCTGTAAATTGAGTCTCACTATATTGTCAACGTAGCTATAGGTTGGACGCCCTGACTGTAGCAGCCAGGACTGTCTGACACCACTGAGAATGCACTCACTGCTAGTGGCAAGGGTGCCACACTGCAGAGAGGAGGACAAGGGTGGGAGCCCAGAGAATTGCAGATACGGCAGGACTGCAAATGAGCACTGACCGGGTGCCCAAGACAGCAAGGCACAGCGCTCCTTGGTGGTCTCATTTCACATTCACAACAACCGGGTGAGGTGGACGTGGCCCTCCTCACTTCCACAGGCACCAACCACAGTCTGCTGGCCTCCCCGGGGAGACTTCATTAAGCCCACACCACCACGCAGAGCAGTTGCTGTCAAAACCTCTGTGCACTGGCATATTCATTCAATAAACATCAAGTGTCTCAGGTGTATCAGGTGCAGTGTCAGCCTGGATGATGCCAGGACAGTACCTGTCACCAACTGTTAGGCCTAGGCTAAAGTAGAAAAATACCAGTTAATTCCTAGAAAATTCCAGGGCTGCAAGCCTTCAACAAAATGGAGTAAGTCTGGTTCACTCCCAAGATAGATGGGAAAGTACTAACTTCTTGCTTGACTAACTCCCTGGGAAATGAACTGACTATCCCCAGACTGACCTTTAAACAATACCAGGTGGAAAGAATACTGGAACTAAGATGTATGGGAAAATATGAAAACAAAGATGTCTGACGTATAGCTAACTAACCACAACATTCTGCTTCTGTGCGATGCTTGCTTGCTACCCCACCTGAGTGCACCTGGACAGCCTGCAGCCAACCAGGATGCAGACCACGCCTTAAAAACCTGACTCCTTAAGCACTCAGGGCTGCTCTCAGAAACCCCATGCTGGGACACTGAGACAGTCGCCGGCCAGCTCTTCAATAAAAGGATTCTGCTGTAAATTTGGCTTGTTGGGCAGTGTTGTCTTTGTGGAACTCCTGGGCACAACACAAGCTGACGATACAGAGAGGTGTCACAGCAGCGGATGGGGTGGGGAGAGTGGCATAAACTGGGCAGTTTATGTAAATTATGATGACAGCAACAGAATCGAGTGAGCAAGTGGGAAGTTCCTGCAGTCCACACCATGGGGCCGTGGGCCTGACTGGGACATCCAGAGCCCAGGTGTGACATTTAAGAAGACCCTGCTTCCCATGTCATCCAGGGGTCCTCACAGCAGCCCTCATTGGCTTCATATCTTCAAGTACTTCCCAGCCTTCAAGCACATCCGATACGGTACGAGTTGTTTTCTTCTGGAGACCTCCCCGTGCAGCCCCATTGGCTCCCATGGGCCTTCCGTGGCCTTTGCCGACTTCTCACCACTCCTGTGTTTCAGTGGAGCTCATCCTGCAATGTCCCAAGAGGAGTCGAAAAAGACAGTTCTATGGGTTTGCTCTTAAGGTGAATTCGTGTACAAGTAGGAACAAGGGCATTTCCTTACTACCGGTAATAGCCCCCGTTCATAAGTGCGAGTCACATGTACGTCTGCCTGTACCAGAGGGGAGCCTTAGCTGCCGAGTGCGTCTGGGTGTTGTTCTGTGCTCATGCTGGGTGACAGTGTCATCTGGGTATCGTTCTGCAATCACACTGGGTGACACCCTCGTCTGGGTGTTGTTCTGCACTCACGCTGGGTGACAGCATCATCTGGATGTCGTTCTACACTCACACTCGGTGACAGCCATGTCTGAATATTGTTCTGCGCTCACACTCGGTGACAGCCTCTCTTGGGTGTCGTTCTGCACTCGGTGACAGCTCCTCAGCTTTTCAGAGGCAGGGCCCCTTCTATTCTCATAAAACTCTGTGAAGAGAGTGGGGCATGGGAACAAAGGCACAGAGAACCAGAGCCTGCCCCGCTGTGCTAGGAAGTTGGGAACTCATGTCCAAAACTGATGGGTCAAGAAAGTACATGAGCATGTGGTGGAGACACTAGGAGACACACACAAAGGCCGGCGGGGAGCTGGACTGTCCGCATGCCCCTGCCAATGCCCTCCTACTCCCACACGCCACTTACCACAGGACGGGGGCCTGTGGCCACAGTGTCCCTGCTGCGGGTGCTGATACCGTAAGGGCAGGGCCTCCCTTCCCCTCACTCCCAGGGCAGTGCCTGGCCTGGAAGTGGGCTGAGAAGTCAGACTTGAATAACCAAATATATTCCCTATGTTCTTTAATGAGTGAATGGATTTAGGAAACTGGGCAATCCAACTGGCAAGTAGGTAGGTGGGCAGTTTGTTTAATTATAATCATTTTAATACTTTGTTTAAAATGACATGTACAGATAATTTTGATAAAAACAAGAACTAATTTGGGGAAAATCTAATGTTCCCATGGAAAGCTCATGCTTCACGGAACCTGCCAAGCCACCCAAAAGCTCTTAAAAACCACCCTCACTCTCCATCAAGGCTGAAAAAAACCAAGCGGCATCCTCCAGAGCACAAGTCCAAAGCGTTATTTTCCAAGCTGGATGCTGGGGCGCTGGGTGTGTTATCTGCCAGGTCTTTGGTAACTTAAAGAAATGAAATGTCTTCATTTTAGAATTCTTTTCTTAAAAATCAAAGGTTTTCCTTTTCAAATAAAACATTAGCATTTTAATCCCCCACCCTCCCTGCCATCACTCCCCCCACGTGTGAAACTGCCTTGGCCTTGCTTTTCACATTCCCGGGATAAAAGCTCTTTCTTGGCTTTAGGGGAGAGCGAGGCAGTGGTTGCCCTTTGAGGGCCGTGAATAGCTTCCTGCATTTATAAATGCCCATGAAATCCTTGAAGGGATTGAAAAGTGCCCTGTGCAGAAGTGTCATGAGAAAAGTGAGGTCTGGGTGGAAAACTCAGTCCACTGACCCATCTAGTGGGGAAGTGTCGAAGCTGCTGCACAGAGCTTCTAAGATACAGTTGCAACCCCACCATGAGGCCGGATTCCAGAGCAGGACTGTCTCCACATAAATAATCATGGCCTGGTTGCCTTCATGTTAAATGTTCTGCATTCCTTTCATTATTAAATTCTTTGTTTCTTCATTTTAGTGAATCTATCTAGTTAAAAAAAAAAAAAAGAAAAGTAGCTTTCTATAAATAACAAAGCTATTTTGCGTAAAATATCTTAGTGTAACAGGTAAGTGCAGTCTAAGATTTGCCAGTCCTACAAGGGTGCGATCTGTTTGAAAAGAGTTATTAGTAATCAATATGTTGGAACACATCTGAACCTTTGTAGTATTTTCAGGGCAGAAAGTTTAAAATTCTAAACACATGGAAGGAAGCATTGGCTCTTTTCCCTGGATGTGACTTCTACATGTTATTCTTACATTCTGAAGTTGTTCAGTTTAAGCTTAGACATTTCAGAAAATATACTGAAAAGGAGCGATTATCTCCAAATGAGGACATGGGAAACCAGCTGGGCCTCTGATGTACACCCATCTGCAAGCTAACCACAAAATCCACCTTCTCAGACTCAAAGAGGGAACTTTCCACTTAGTGACGTAAGATATTTTGCCCATCGCTGGAATGCTACAGATGGTTCCTGCACGCTGGCCTCTAGGCCATGGCCATCAGGCTGGCACTGGCCAGGAAGGACTGTGTCAGAGGAGAGAGAACCAGCCTGGGCCCTCCACCTGCTCCCCTGTCCCCCTGTGGCCGTCAGCTTCTCCCTTCTGTCCTCACGCCTTGGTGCTGGCTGTCGCTCAAACTTCAGCCACACCCCTGAGCTGCCCTCAGAGCACGATCTGAGGAATGCTGAGGAAGCATGATCCGTGCCTCGCCCCCCCGAGCCCCCACCTGTGCTCTGTGCCCCAATCCCTGGGCCACTACTCATGTGGCCTCCCTGTGTGGAGAAGGACACATAAATGCATTGAGTCTATGAAAAATTTACCACCGTTGTGATTTATTTGTGGTCTCTCATAAGTCCACATTAAGTATTCTAGAAGAAATTGGGGTCCTTTCGGCATCATTGTTTTCAAAAACCTGCCTGCCCAACCTTGCATCGCCGTGGGCTGAGCCTTCCATGTCTTTGTGGCTGAGACTGTGGTCAGCCCCACCTAGGGCACAGCCCCCTTCCGACCCACTAGTTCCAGACAGGCTCTGCTCTGGCCAACACCTGCCAGCCATGCTACCCGTAGCCTGTCCAGAAAGTAGAGTGGGCCCGTGAGTGCAGACAACCAGTTCTGCCCAGAAAGCTCCTCTCATGTCACTGATGTCAGCATCTGCAGCCAGTGGACACTTTCTGAGAATTGGAGTTGCATTTCCATGTCCCTCCCTCCTGCAGTGGTCCTGACCACTCTAATAGGGCACAGTTACTGGACTCCTGGGACCCACAAGTTCCTTTTTGCTAACACGTCTGCTTTAGGGTACAACTGTTTCCTGCACAACAGCTGACCTGTGTGGTTCCTCTGGCCCAGGGAGATGGAGATTGTCGATAAGACCAGCTAAAGCCTTTGAGGCTCTGCTCTTGAGGGATGGCAATGATGATCGGGCTAAACTGGGATCTTTACATATTTTATTCTATTTGCCCTTCCCCGATCAGTATGAGGAAGACGGTATTTTTATTTCTCAAAAAAAAAAAAAAGAAATCAGGCTTAGCAAGGCTGTCACCTGCTAAGGTCAATGGCTTATCCCAAACTGTATTCCTTGCATCAGGCTGTGCTGACCAGTCAGGCTTTAGGTGGCCAAAGCCTTCAGTATGATAGCCTTGCCCATTTGCCAGCTCTGAGCTGTGTGTCACAATGTTGTCACCATTTCCCCGTCTCTCCACGACTCTATCTAGCTTTTCCCGGATCAGACTGTATTACGTCTTGTCCCGCCCCTTCCATTGCTCACTCTTTTTGCTAGTTCATGGTCCCCTGTGGTTTATGCTGAGATTCACCTTTCCCTTTCTTATTAGTTTGTCTACGTGGTTCTCCTCTGGTTCTCTGCAGAAGCCAGAGATATGCTCTGTGACTGGAATTTTCCTCCCAGTGTTGAGTTTAAGCACCTCCCTCTCCTTTCTTGGTCACTCACGTGGGCATCAGGAATGCTGAGGAACCCCCGTCCACCTATGACAGCACCTGTGGGGGAGGCCCTGTAGACTCTTCTTTCTTCCCAGGCTATAGCCCTTGTCTGGCAGAGGTTGGGCGCCTCTCCCTATGCCCCAGGTCCCTCCATTGCCTTCCCACACTGGAGGTCACCACAGCCCTACCGTGACTCAGTGCCCAGCAAAATAGCCAAACTGGGTGGTGGTTGTCAGTTTGGTGAGTTTGGTGAGCAAATTTCCTTCACATTCTAAGTAAAGATTCCAGGAAGAGACCTCATTTCCCAAGATGGCAAGTCTTATCTTCCCAAGGGTGATTCTTCCCAAGTCCCACTTCAAGGACCCAGTTACACACCTCAGCATATGTTTAGAATTTCCCTTCTAAGAAATGAGCTCTACTTCAGTTTACTTATTTTAGTTATAGGACATTATTCTTATTTTTTTCCCTAAGGTCAGCTTTCTCTAGGACCATCCTCCTATCCACCAGGATAAGGCAAAATGGAAATTTAAATTATGTGTGATTGCAAAAACATCCAAAAAGTAATTCAAAAACATAGCTGTTGACTTAAGGAAAAGTAATGGGTACTTGTATGTTTAGTTCTGTCTGTTTTATAAAAGGGGGCAAGGATAAATTACTAGAAAGAGTTCAACAGGCAACAAAATCTTTCATATTTTAGTGAATCATTTGAATAATAAAAGTAATTCAAACATATTACAAAAAGAGTAACCCATAATTGTATAATCCTGCCATGGACATATTGTTTTCACATGGTTAGAATCTTAGTATACTATTTCTATGATCCTTTTTTGCTTGAGATTTTCACATTGCCAATTTTCTTTTTTAAAGATAGTATACAAGCACAGTTATGAATTCATCACTTATTTTACTTAAAGTTTTATTCTATGCAATAAGATATAAAGTTAGACTCATGTTCATATTGCAATAACTGTTGTCATTAACCTACATGTTGAAAAGCTTTATCATTTTCTTTCTCTTTGTCCCTCTGGAGTATAGACATATGGATGAATAGAGATGAATCTTGGAATTTCCCTCAGGACTGTGATCGAGAAATGATCAAAGAGGAGAAACGGAAAGAATTAGAGTCAGAGCTAAGAGTGCAGGTACAGCTGCATTTCTGTCACAGTAATGACAAGTCATCTCCTGCAATGATTGTGCTTCTTTACAATTTCCTATCAATGACCTACCTCCTTATTGCATATAGAAACACAGGGTATGCAAAGTCACCTAAAAGTAGTATGTTCTTCTGTATTCTCCTAGGTTGATGAGTTGATGAGACAAGAACTAAAAAACTTAAAACTAGCTGTGAACAGAGAAAGGGGCTATCCACTCAAGGCAGAAAGAAAGAAAGGGCAGGTGAGTAGTGAATGAGCATGGGAGGGGGCAGGTTCAGTCATGACAAGTGCCATGCAGTGGCACATACCAAAGGGCTTCCTGTGGCCTCACAGGGAAACACACCTTCCTTTGTTTGGTAAATTTAATCAGTCTAACATTCAGCCCTCAGGAAGCGTCTTCATAAATAGATAGATCCAACTGTCTGATAATGACCACCTACAGCCCCCATCAGCTGCATCTTGCCCCCACAGGTCAAGCCAGTGCACACATCCAAATCCTACCTTCTCTTCCTAAGTGGAGTGGTCTACAGGGGGTCATGGCAATGAGCAGGTTCTCTAAGTGGGGATCATAGAGAAAAGAATCAGATAAACTGAATCATAAGTTGCTGCTAATCCTCAGTGGTTTATTTTGTCATAGAGATGTTGGGAGTGATGGTTTGGTTTTATTTTATTTTTATTTCAATAGATTTGGAGGATAAAGTGGAGAGTTTTGTATAGTGATGAAGTCTGGGCTGTTAGGGTTTCCCTTACCCAAATAGTGTGCACCGGACTCAACAAATGTCTTTTCATCCCTCACTCCCCCACTCTCCTCCTTCTGAGTCTGCAGTGTCCATTATGTCCTTCTGTATGACCATCTTACCTAGGGTGACCAGATTTTAACATCTGTAAGGCAGGACAACATGGCAGGGGTTGGAGTAGGGACAGAGTGGAGCCGGGACGCGGGGCGGGGGACCGGGCAGGCAGGGCCTGACAACAGTACAAACTTTGATAAGCAGTTCTTGATAATCAGCAATTATTTATTACAGTTTAACATTATAAAATTAACAAAAATAATATAAAACTCATATTCTGGCAAAATAGCCATATGGCAGCTGAAAACCATATATTCCCTTCTTGTTCTCCCGCCCTTTCGTGCATTCTTTCCAAAAATCGGGACTTTTTTAAAATGCTGCGGGACGCGGGACAAATTGTTGAAAAGCAGAATTGTCCCACCAAAATCGGGATGTCTGGTCACCCTAATCTTACCTGTAGCTTAGCTCCCACTTGTGAGAACATGCAGCATTTGGATTTTTGTTCCTGGGTTCCTTCACTTAGGAGAAAGGCCTCTAGGTCCCTCCTCACAGTGGCTTAGAGAAGCTAGCCACATCAAAGCACTTGAGCCCCTACCTCTAACTTTATCCCGGAGAAAGCCTTGCCTGCCATCCAGACCAGGACCTCCAAGGCAGATAGCTAAGATTTCCTCTCATGGGGAAGCTTTGCCTTTGTGACAGTTTTCCCAAAGTTCCATGGATGATCCACTTTTCCTGTGATTCGCACATTCTCTCTTGGCATTTTTCACACATTGAGCTGCATTAGTGTCTAGTTTTGCCAGCTCAATGCCATATGATCTCTTTAGGATGGGATGACTCTACCTTGTCTGTTTTGTATTGATGTGGTTTAACTCTGAGGGCAACTTAATTCCCTTCATACCTCTGTTCTGAAGGTCCATCTCTGTCATCTGATAACACTGATTTGGCAACTAACAGCCATCTATAAATGAAAGTACCTTCACAAGAATTCTGGAATCCAAGTGTGGGGATGTAGTTGGGGCACAGAAACTCCAACTACATCTCTTATGCATTGGAGACAATAAGAAGTTTCACTTTTCCCATGTCACCCCTCCCCAAAGCCCACACATCTCCTAGGCCCACTAGTTCTCCCTTGAAAGGAAAGAACATATAAGTGAGCATCTGCTTTCACCACAGACCCCACCACCACCAGGCCCTCTCACCTGTGGATCCCAACACCATAGGCCTGCTTACAAACTGTGATACCAGGCCCACCCACAAAAATCAGCAGCAGTCCTGCCTTTGGACCCCAGCACCAGAAAAGAGTCAAAGTATATCACTACCAAAAGTGCATCAAATTATGAGGAAGACAGTGAGAGAAGAAAAAAGAACCACAAAGCAAAAAAGAAAAAAAAAATTAACAAAATGGCAATAGTTAGACCAGGCGTCCTCAAACTATAGCCCACAGGCCACATGTGGCCCGCTGAGGATATTCATCCGGCCCACCAGGGGTTTTTGCCACTGCTGCCTGTCCTGCTTAGCAGCCGACTCATCCTGGGGCCCATAGTCAGGTCCTCCAATGGCCTGAGGGACAGTGAACTGGCCCCCTGTTTAAAAAGTTTGAGGACCCCTGAGTTAGACCTTACCTATCAATAATTACTTGTAAATGGATTAAACTCACCAACCAAAAGATATAGAGTGGCTGAATTGATTTTAAAAGAACAATATCCAACCATATTCTGCCTATAAGTGAGTCACATTAGATTTAAGGACACATAGAAGCTGAATGTAAGGGGATAGAAAAAGATATTTCATGAAGAAATAAGACAAGCAGAGGTGGCTATACTTATATAAGACAAAATAGTCAAGTCAAAAACTGTCATAAGAGACCAAAACGATCATTACATAATGATAAGGTCAATTCAATAGGAAGAGATAAATATATATAAATACACACATATATATACATATATACACATTACGTATGTGTGTATATATATATACACACAGATATATATGTATATATATATATATCCTTCATAAAAACACCTAAGTATATAAAGTTAATATATATATTATATATATGTATAATATATATGTCTAAAGGGAGAAACAGACAATAATACAATAATAGTAGGAGACTTCAATATTCTACTTTTAATAATGGCCATATTATCCAGACAGAAAGTCAATAAGGAACTTGAATAACACTGCAGACCAGTGTTCTAACAGTTATTCTACCCAATAGCAGCAGGTCATACATTCTTCTTAAGTACAGAGAATATACTCCTGGGTATTCTTCATATGCTAGGTCACAAAACAAGTCTTAATAAATATGGGAAGATTGAAAACATTCCAGATGACTTCCAACCACAATGAAATGAAACTAGAAATCAATAAAAAAAAAGAAATGTAAAAAAATTCACAAATACTTGTAAACAGCACACTTCAAACCACCATTGAGTCTAGGAAATAATCTAAAAGAGAATAAGAAAATATCTCAAAACAAAAATGAAGACACAGCATACAAAACATTACAGCAAAATAGTACGGATGGAAATTTACAACAATAATGCCCACATTAAAAAAGAAAAAACATCAGGAGGCGCCTGTGGCTCAAAGGAGTAGGGCACCCACCCCATACGCCAGAGGTGGCGGGTTCAAACCTGACCCTGGCCAAAAACTGGAAAAAAAAAAAAAGAAAGAAGAAGAAAGATCTCAAATAAACTACTTAACATACCTCAAGGAACTAGGAAAACGAGGGGCACTAAACAAAGTGTTCCCAAAGCATAGGAAGTAAATAATAAGATTAGGGCAGAATGAGTGAAATAGAGAATAGAAAAAATTGATCAACTAAGAATTGGTTTCCTGAAAAGATTTTAAAAATTGGCAAACTTTATGCTAGACTAAGAAAGAAGAAAAAGTTCAAATAAATTCAGAAGTGGAAGAAGACACCAGTGTCACAAAAAGAAAAAAGATAATGAAAAACTATTATCAATAATTATACACTAACAAATTGGATAACCCGTAAGAAACAGATGCATCTCTAGAAACATACAACCTACCAAGACTGAATCAAGAAGAAATAGGAAGTCTCCACAAACCAGTAAGAAATCAAAAACTTCTTTGGATCCTGGGACACCATTGCCGGAAGGGTCTCACGGAAAAGCAATGACACAAAGAATAAGTACACTTATTGAAATTGTGTTTTAAATAAAGGTGACCATCTGCTCACTCAGGCAAAATGGCAAGCCTTCTTTATTTGCTGTTGGTTTTATATAGGGAATCTTGTGCATGCACAGTATACAGCAATGACCTCATTAACATTCATTACAATCCCTCTGCACATGCACACTGGACATCAATGACTTCATTAATCCATTCAAATGTCTTATGAACACCCGCCCTGTAAGTAGCTCCTCCCTGGTAATCTGATAATCCACCGAGCATACAGCTTTAAGCATAATCCTTTCAATATAACCCAGTTTAACATAACTTAATGAAGAACATGTTGTCAGTTATTACTTTCTATGTTCTTATCTGATGAAGCCTGAGGCTATGGGGGAAAGAGACGTTTTGAATGTCTGTTCTTCAAACCATGCCATTTGGAGGCAGTTACTTTGAATCTTTAAGCAAAGCATAGAGAAACTTCTTGGGCATAAAGGAATTTGTATGCAAACCTCTGCTCCCATGTAGGTCTTAAGTCAGGGGGGTTTTGCTGGAACCTTGTATAAGGAATTCTCAGGCTGGACTTCTCAAAAGCCTTTCATGAGCCCAGGTTTCATCTGTGCCATTAGATACCTATATGACATTACTATTCCCGGACCCATCAGCAAGTGACCTTTGTCACTTACTACAGATCAGGAAAGATTACTGATGGGTATCCGGCCAGTTTTCCAAAGGGCTTTATCATTGGCCTTATAAAGTCAACCTTAATTCCTTAACGCAGTCTGGAAATGTTATTCCAGCCAAAGCCTTGGTCATGTTAGGCCTGCAACTAACCTGGCCACATGGGATTCTGCCTCAGTTTCTTACAAGTATGCCTGTACAAAGTCTTTTCACTGCTCTCTCTCAAGCAGCTTTTTTGGCCAGAGGCATATAGGCATTTCACCTATAGGGCACAAAATAATATTGGGGGAAAATTGTGGAAACCCCATAAACTGTGCATTTTTGTTAATACTGTGTCAGTGTTGGCTCCTGAGTTGTGGCAAGTGTGCCATATAATGTAAGATGTTAATAGGGAAAACTAAGTGAGGAGTACACAGGTCCTCTCTGTACCATTTTTGTAACTTTTCTATAAATCTAAAATACTATAAAGTTAAAAGCTTCTATTTGCAGAGGACATGATTATCCATGTAGAAAATTCCAAGGAATCTAGAAAGAAAGTTCTAGAAACAATGACTTCAGCAAGGTTTCAGGATACAGAATAAACACCAGCAATGAACACAAAGACACCACAATTAAAGCATAATGACATTTTACATCACTCAAAAACTGTAGGTGTAAATCTAACAAAACAGGTACAAGACTTACATGTTAAAACTGCACAAAGCTGATGAAAGAAATCAAAGAGCTGAAGGGACGGACACACCAGGTGCATGGAAGTCTCAGCACAGTACAAAGGTCAGTTCTCTCCACATGGGTAGAGAGGTTTAATGCAAGTCTGTCAAAATCCCATAAATGTGTATAGTTTGTAGACATAGGCAAGATTATTCTAAATTTGTATGAAAAGACAATGGAATAAAAATAATGAAAGCCATTTTGAAAAAGAGGAATAAAGTGGAAAAGATCAGTGCATGCAATGTTGTGGCTCATTACACAGCTGCAGCAGTAAGACTATGTGCTCCGGGGAGAGGGACGGACAGACACCCAGGACGATGGAGCAGGACAGAGAACCCAGAATTAGGCCCACTGACATAAGTCTTGCTGATTTTTGACAAAGGCGCAAAACATTGCAAAGGGGGGGAATTAAGAGTGCGGGAGCAACTACATATCCCTAAGCAAACAGAAATGAACTTAAGTCTCACGCATCATACAAATTTAGTTCAAAATAGGTCACGGACTTTACTTTTAGAAAAAAAATAGAAGATATTTGGAATTTAAGGCAAACAAGATAAAAAGATAAGCTACAGACTGAGAGGAAATATTTGCAAACCACACATCTGATGAAGAGCTAGTAGAGATGGGGTGGTCGTGGCAGGGAAGAGGCCATCATTGTCAAAGGGTGACCCAGGGTTCCTGTGGTGGTGGAGACATCCTGTGACTTGCCTACATCCCTGCCGAGATCCCAGTTGTGATCTTCTAAGATTGCTTGGCAAGATGTCACCACTGGGAGAAGCCCGGTGATGGGTACACTTGACCTCTCTCTGCTGTTTCTCATGACTGCATGTAAATTTACCATTTTCTCAAAATAAACATTTAGTTTTTTACAAAATGAAAAACATGAAGTTAGCTCTGCGCAACCATGTAAGTGAATCCTGTGGTCATAACATTGCTTGAAAGAAGCCACATGTAGAAGAGTATGTAGTACTATTCTCCCCAGGAGACCAGGACACACGACTCTACCATGGAGTCAGAGTGTGGAAGTGAAGGGACAGAGCGGTCAGAGGGAGACATGCGGCGTCATATCTGTAACTGGATGGTGGTTATAGGGATATATGTAGAAAACAAATGTAAAAGCCGATCGGCCTGGGAATGTGTGCACACTTTACTGCACATAAATTATAGTGGGATAAAAACGAGTGAATGAATGAAGGAATGAGGGCAAGGCAAGGTGGCTGAGGCCTATAATTCTAGCACTCTGGGAGGCCACTATGAGTGGATTGCTTGAGCTCAGGAGTTTGAGACCAGCCTGAGCAAGATGGAAATCCCATCTCTAAAAACAGCCAGTGTTGTAGCAGGAGCCTGGAGTCCCAGCTACTTGGGAGGCTGAGGCAAGAGGCTTGAGTCTAAGAGTTTGAGATTGCTGTGAGCTATGATGCTACACCACTCTACACAGGGTGACAAAGTGACACTCAGTCTCAAAAAAAGGAGTGAATGAATGAGGAAATGGACGTGGAGGAACGAAAGACAAAAAAGTGAGAACATACCTGAAATGCCTTCTGTGTCACCCGAGGGGCCAGGGTAGAAGGTGACCCACAAAAGGGAGGTAGAGACCCAGTTGGAATTTGCGCCCAGAGCATGTTCTGCACTGGGGACCTGACCTTCCCGCTGCACAGGGGACATGTCCACGCAGGCAAGCTGGGGTTTCCAGGCCGGTCCCTGCCTTCCTGAAACATTGCAGCTCCGTCATCAGTTTGTCTGACATTCTTCCTACCACCGCAAAAAACAGTTCTCTTAGCTAATTTCTAGGGCTTATTTGCTTGCTTATTGTGACTAAATTGTTATTTCCTTTTTTCATTTTCAGAAAAATAAAGGGAAGAAAGGAAAAAAAGGGAAAAGGAAGGATAAAGACCTGACAGCTGACAGGTGAGGAGTGGACAGGCTTGGACAGGAGTGGACAGGCTTGGACAGGAGTGGACAGGCTTCGCTGTAGTGCGTGGGGAGGGCGGGTGCCCGAGGAGAGGCAGCCTCAGCCCAGCGCGTGGCCCAGCTGAGCGTCCCTCTCGCCACGCCACATCCTCTTCCTCCTCAGCAGAGTGTCATGGGAGTGGAAGGAGCCACCATGAAGTCCCGTACAGATTCCAGAATGGAGAAGATGGGCCCAGGAAGGCAGACTTGGGTCCTCATCACAGCTGAGTTTACCCAGATTTTTAGGTTTTGAAACTCATTGGCGGGAACAGGGGCATTCTTCAAAAACTTTGTCTAAGAAATAATATCCTGAAGGAAGTTTTGAGAAAAGGTCAAGACTCTGAGTTGCCCTGAGATACAGCCAGTTCCCCTTCCCAGCCTGGCCCAGCCCTGGAGACTCCCGTCACACTTGGTAAAGGGATGAGACCAAAGGATGGGGCTGAGGCTTGTAACAGGATATTTCCATTCCCTTGAGCTTCACTGGTGGACTTTAATACAGTACAAATGAATAACTTAAACGCTCATTTTTTAAGTTGAAACGACTGATAATGCTTTAACATTGAAAATAAATAGTACATAGGTTTTCAAACATTCTCCATTATCTTTCTTAATTTTCAGCAGAGGGCATACTATTTTAAAGACATTTGCTGCAGTACAACTCTAGCCAACCCAAGACTGTGGTCATTGGATTAGCATCTATCCCCGTGGTATCTGGCTTGAGTCTGAATGATATTCTTGTGTCTCCTTTAACCACACTAACTTGAGTCATAGTACAGCCAAAGAATGGCGGCAATAGGGTCGTATTTACAATTCTCAATACACAGTCAGTCTAGGGTGGGCTGGAAGAATAAAGAAAAGGAAGAGGCAAAACATCTCAAAGGATCATATTGAATAACATTTGAGCTTAACCTGCCTGAATTCCCGTAAGCCAATGCCCAGCGAATATCACTGGGAGTGGCGTCCATTTCGTGGGATACTATCTTCATTCTTCCTCAATTAGTATAAATTACTGATGTGTGCCGACTGTGCCTCGGGTCTTCTAGGAGAAGTGGTTCAGACCTCTGTAAACACTGCAGAAAAGTATAACACCCTCCTAAAAAACCATCGTGCCCTTTGCTTGAGACATTTGGTCTTCCATGTAAGAATTATTTCCAGTGTAAGCCTGTGTTCCATATAGATATATTTTTTAAACTATTATGCTATTGAGTTAAAAGGAAACATAAATTTTTCAAAGGATTAATGACCTACTGCCGCATGCAGATGCTAACTGAATGTATAATTATAGGCCCCTTGCATTACTGCTATTGGGGAATTTCTAATTCATATTCGTGCCATCACGAAGGCTGACGGAAGGGCAGACGGCAGGAGTTACAGCTGGTCTCAGACGCCCAGAGATGTCATTCTTCTTAATGGGGACCATCAGATACACACATGGATGAGCGAAAGTATTGTTTTTAAAAAGCCTGATTTATCCCCAAATTGTAGAAACACTTCAAAATTCCATGTATTTGCATATATACAATCATACTTTGAAATAGGTCTGGTTTGTTCTCCACATATGTGACGATTGACAGAAATCCTGCTGATCTTCTGTGCGTGCTCCTGGAACAGACGGTCTGCTTTGCCCCCAGGTCCATCGAGTCCCTGTACAAGGAGCTGGTGCAGGAAGGATTACTGATCCAGTCTCTGAAAGTCAACCTCTCTGACTACATCGGTAAAGTACACAGCGCAGACTGCATGTGTGTGTCACACAGCACCCCTGGGTTTGGAAGTCTCGATAGCTGGAAATATGTTTAATTTGTGTTTTTGTCCAAGCCCAAATCTGGCCCATGGTGGCTTCTGGTAAATGTTTGTCTGATTGGATTTATTCGAATAACCTAAGAGGATGGTATGCACTAATAGGTTCTCTTAATAAAATGCACCCAGCCCTCTCCCCTCACATGGGGGGAGCAGGTTTTTTAACGTGCTAGCAAGCTTCCGTGGATGTTATTTTTGGCATTACCTGACTTAAGGAATTGAGGAATTTTTCATGCTTTTGTGTTGCCCCAGAGAACAATCTTTATGGGAGGAATTCCTTGCAAAAGACACAAAAGTAGTTGGGAGAAAGGAAGTAGGGACATTCATTTTCACATCAACTAAGTTTTCCTCTTATTTTTTAAAAAACAATAGGATGACCTCAAAACACACAGCTTAAAACTCCTCATTAGTCTGCCACCCTGATGCAGTTATCAATATTATTTTCACTTTCATGAAGAAAATATCTCCAAGGCTTAAGGACATTCTCCTACATAATCACAAAGAGATAATCACACTTGGAAAAATTTAACATTAATACAATACTGTTACCTAGTGCATAGTTAATATTCAGTTTCCCCAATAGTCCTGATAATGTCCTTTATAACTCTCTGTTCTTAATCCAAAATCCCATCCATCTCTTTAGTTTCCCAGCCCTGTTGAAGCCTTCACAACGTTGACATTTTTGAAGAATCTGAGCCGTTTTACAGACTATCCTTCAAATGAGTGTGTTGAAAGTTTCCTCATTACTGGATTCAGCTTAGGCATTTTTTTTTAATATGAGAGAGTCTCACTATGTTGCCCTGGGTAGAGTACTGTGGCACCACAGCTCACAGCAACCTCCAACTCTTAGGCTTCAGCAATTCTCTTGCCTCAGTCTCCCAAGTAGCTGGGACTACAGGCACCTGCCACAACGCCCGGCTATGTTTTGGTTGCAGTTGTCGTTGTTGTTTAGCTGGCCAGGGCCGGGTTTGAACCCACCTGCCTCAGTGCATGTGGCCGGCTCCCTAACCACTGAGCTACAGGCACTGAGCCAAGCTCAGACGTTTTTAACAGGAACACTACCCAAGTGACATTGTGTGAATTCTTCTCACTGTTTCCCATGGCACATGAGGTGCCACTGTGTCCCATCACTGGGGATGCTATATTTCATCTCCTGGAGGAGCTGTCATCCCCCAGATTTCTCTACTGTGAAGCTTCATCTTTCCCATTGTAATTAATGAATAATCTAAGGGCTGAACTTCAAGGCTGTGGAGATTCTGTTCCCAACGTCCTTTCTCACCAAGATTTTCACATCCACTGATGATGTTTGGCTGTAGTTACTGGTTGAAAGGGGGGTATTTTCTCTAGCATTCTTTCTACATTTAATAAGTACCAATCTTCTGCAGAGAAGTGTAGAATCCTGCAGTGGTGTGGTGTCCGTGCGTGTGGACACCCGGATTCTCCCGTGACGCAGTGTGACCTGTCATCATTCCTCTTGATGTTTACAGTGACCCACTTTTGACGTTTTCCGTTGATCAAAGGGTGATTAATCCCCTTGAAAGACAGCCTTGTTTCCTTCTTCAGAGCTGGAGGAGTCTTCTCATTTCCTAACAATATAAGAATTTTACCAGACTATACATCAGGCTATGCATTAGATTTCTATTTATTTTATTTTGTGTGTTTCTGGTTCAACTCTGGAGAGTTTTCTCCTATATTCCCTTGATTCTATTAATCCTATTACCGTGTTTTAAATAACCATTTCTAGCAGAACCGTCTCTTATTTGCGGTTTGGATTTCTGAACCAAAGATCCTC
>NW_003852528.1:1043810-1047659 GCF_000181295.1 Otolemur garnettii | reverse complement strand
TTTGGGGGCTGGTTTCCTAACTTATTAATTTCTCATCCATCTCGGACTTTTCCAGTGATCTGTCGGCCTCTGGGCAGCATCTCTAAGATACTTAAAGTCAAAGCTGGCAGGGTCAGTTCCTTCAGAGAGACTCTGAGTGTGAGTGGCCCAGTCTCATGTAATCAGTCAGATTTCCCCAGAATGGCATACTCGGACCTTGTCCATATTTTCCTTACTTCTTTCCAGTTCACATCTTTAGCTTGAAGGACAGCAGTGTACCCTCCCAAATCCCCACATACAAAAACAAAACCCACAGGCAACATTTAATGAGACAGGCTCCCCCCGAGCCCCAAACTAAGTGACAGCTTCCCCCCTTGAGCCCCAAAGTATAAGCCATTGAGGACTTTGGAAGACCCTACCCAACCCCCAGCTGGAAAGTGCAGTGGGCCAAGTTAAGAACTGACTCTGGAACTGGGCAAGGCTTTCCCAACTTCAGTATCAGATGAGTGAACATTTGCAAAGGGGCCCAGACGAAGAGCGTGTGAAGGGGCTGGAGCAGTTTACATCAGGAGTGACCTGCTTTAGTCCCTGCCCTGACACAGCCCCGTACTGAGAAGAAACTCTTGGCAGCGTAATCAAAACTGAACAGGATGGGGAAAATAAAGATGAAACAGAGAGAAAAGGTCCAGAAGAAATGAGGGGAGGAGAGCAGAGCCAGGACATCCCAGAAATCAAGCCACCACGTTCTCAACAGCAGAAGAGGGAAATCTACAGAACTAGAAAAGCTACCTGAGCCACACTGGCTTCTAAAAGATAGAAATATTAACTCACATCACTGTAAGCAGTGGAAAAGTTCAAGGTTAAATCCTCCACAATTATCATAAGAAAAAAAAGGACTGTCTCAAAAGTCATCCCTGCCAAGAAGATCTATACTGGGACTTATTATTTCAAAATAAACTGTAAGAAAATTATAAGAAGACATATAAGAAAGTTATAGAGGACATACAAGAATGGCATAAGATAGCATTAGAAATCAGGTGACACAACTCAAGAAATAGTATCAATAAAGGGAAAAACTATTTTTAAGAAGCTAAATTATAATGAAAATAAGCAAATAAGACAATAATGCTTTAAGAGAAATAAATGAAAAGGCAGAAATTTTTAGAAGTAAAGCTAGAAATGAAGAAAGGGATTAAAAGAATTCAAAAGAGCATATGGAATATCGAAGATGGACAAAGAAGATCTAACAGAGGTGATTCAAGTCCCTGAAGAAGAAAACTGAAGCAAAGGGAAGGACACTTAGGTCTAATTCACGAAAACCTTCTTTTAAAAGACACTGAAACCACCTAACGAAGGATCACATGGTGTACCTGAGAATATGGACTCAGATGGACCCACACCAAGACGTACTCTGATACAAGGACCTCTGGGCATTTATGTAAAAAAGACCACATGACTTACAAAGAATCATCATCGGACTTTTCAACAGCAACATTTTACCCCAGAAGTAAACGGACTGACATATTCAATATGCTCAAATGCAGGAAACAAAGTCCTAGGAGTTTGTGCCAAACTTAATTTCAAATATGGGACAAAAACTTACAAACAGGCGAGAACTCAGAACACATCCCCATGAGCCCGTCCTGCAGTAGGAATGCCCTGCAGACCACCCCAAACAACGGGGAGACCATGACCGGGGACTGGTGGTCAGCACTCAGCAGGTACTTGTCAACCTAAGACCGCATGAGGGCAGCGAGGAGAGTGCAGAGGGTACCGCTGTGTGCTCTGAGGGTGCTCTGTCCTCTGTCCTGCGGCATCTTAATCACACCTGCAGCGTCCTCCCCGATCTCCTGAAGCACAGTAAACCCATCTTTCCTGAACAGATCTGTTATCTCACAGGTTATCAGAAAGGTTATCCAACCCTGTTTACTCATTTATCAGAGTCTTCTCCTGGGCCTTTGTTTCCTCATCTTCCTTCCCCTGAGCTCAGCCATCCTGGAAGGCCAGGGCCATGCAGAAGGCTATTCTTCAAACCTGTCCTTCATTCCCACCCTCACATCTGGCCCCTGGGAGCCAACTGGCTGGAGGGGAGCTTTGACATCCAGACGGTCATTGGATTGTTGCCCCCTGGCTCCCACAGCCCGTTTCTGATTAGAGAACAGATCCCTGAGCCTGCGGTCACCCCAGCCAGCCTGGCAGTGCAGCCCCCTGACCCCGTTAGCGACCTGGGATCTTGCACACCTGGGAGCTGCCTCCCACCAAGTGGGCGCAGGGGCTTGTCAATGCCTCCACCTCCATTCTCAGCACTCAGCTAATTATTGCCTCATCCTCGTCATCTGAGAAGAGGAGGACACAGGGGCCATCCTGATTCTGATTTTGTTCCCCTGGTTTCTTTTTATACTTTTACCCAGAGGTGCAGGCAGATGGTCCCCATAGTTCCCCATCTGCTGCACCAGGGCCAGAGCTCACAGGCCGAGCACTTTGAGCCTTTTCTTCTGTCTCTGCACCTAGACAAAGAGGGTGGGTGTGGGCTGTGCGCCCCTGCCCCTCATCCAGACAGGTGGGAACTCAGACCCCACCTGCGGCTCACCAGACCAGGGGCACTCTACCCAGGTCCTGCCCTCTCCACACTGCTGGGACGCACAGCTGGTTTATCAGTCGTAATGGTAAAGTCACCCTCTGTTCAACACCTCTCAAATCCCAATAGTCATTAGAAGCACAGCAGCTCAGGGCTGCGAGAGACCAAACAGGAGGAAGCGGGCCGGAGATGCGAAGCCTGTTGCCCTCCTAACACTCACAGTGTCTGTGCACAGCTGCCTGGCTCCAAGCTCTGGCCTGTGCCCAGCAACAAGCTCCCACTGCAACTTCGAGTGTACGAGAAATAGTACATTTCCTTATTTTCTTTAAATCACCTTGATTTGGCTTCACAACCCCTAAACTGCCAGTGTTATTCAAATTGGGCTGCCCTTAGCAGCCCTCACCCCAAGGTGACTCCAAAGTTCCCAGCTCCCAGGCAGTACCAGGGTGCTGCTGTGATATTCTGGGTGCTGCTCCCCATGAAGACCCCCCACTACCAAGGAGTGGGGTTAGATGCCCACAGCTCGTGGACCTTTTGACCAGCTCCCTGGTCCCCAGGTTGCCTAATGCAGCAGCCTCCCTCCAGGATGCCGCCCTTTTCCTCACTTCTGTGTGCCTCGGTTTCCACTGTTACAGGGCGTGGGTGCTGACAGCTCACCGAATCACTGCAAGCAGTGAGGGAGCCGTGCGACAGTGCTGCGGGCCCTGCAGTGAGGGAGCCGCGAGGCAGCGCTGCGGTCCCTGCAGTGAGGGAGCCGTGCGACAGTGCTGCGGGCCCTGCTTGCGGCGCTCAGCTGTTGTCCTGCCGTGGTCCTGCTGGTGGTGCAGTTATCACCCAGCCCTCCCTGGGCTCGGGTTTGCCCCGATGGACAAAGCACATTAGAGAGTCCTGGCTGCTGCCAGAGGGGCAGATAGTGGGAGAACTAACACAGATCAGTAGTCCCTAAATCAGCCTGCCGCACCGTGGTTCATAACTGCTGCGTTTGGTTGAAATATTGACCCAGGCCTGGGTTAGGGTTTCCGCATTCTCTTTGGTACTCATAGCCTGCCCTGGAGACTGGGAGACTCAAGAGCTTCCAAACGTCCAGTCCTAGAAGATGCCATTTACACTTCTGAATATGAAGAGTATCAGAAGCTTTGGGATCGGCGGACACCCTCACACATGCATAGTCCTGGCACCACTGTCATGGCACAAAGTGAAGCTGTGGCCATCTGTCCCTGGAGGGGCTCTGTGTCTTTTCCTGGAAGCTGTGGCCATCTGTCCCTGGAGGGGCTCTGTGTCTTTTCCTGGAA
>NW_003852528.1:1033691-1043391 GCF_000181295.1 Otolemur garnettii | reverse complement strand
GTGGCCATCTGTCCCTGGAGGGGCTCTGTGTCTCTTCCTGGAAGCTGTGGCCATCTGTCCCTGGAGGGGCTCTGTGTCTCTTCCTGGAAGCTGTGACCATCTGTCCCTAGAGGACCTCTGTATCTCTTCCTGGAAGCTGTGGCCATCTGTCCCTTGAGGGGCTGTGTACCTCTTCCTGGAAGCTGGGCACCTGCGTCTCCAGAGAACCTTGTAAATGTGTCGGGACACCTGATCTTAACCACGTTCTGGTGCGCTGTCGTCCCCCGTGGCAGGAGAGTATGCTAGGTGCGGCCCCCCTGAGAGGGAAGAGCGTGTCTGTTCATGCCCCGGCCCAGGCCCCCCCACCCCTCATCTTTGACTAGCTCATTTAAGAGGCTCCTATTTTTTCTGCATTGCTCCATTCTTCATTCTCTCCTTAAGGCCATGTGGGGTAGAATGGAAGTAATATGAAAGGCCGATTTCATCCTTCTTGCTCATGTATTTTTATTTCTCACTACTTTTCAATTGTGCTCGTGTGTTCTTACTCTCTAATTATCTCACTCCTTCTGGATTAGTTCCAGGACCAGCATGGCAAGTGCCACCAACTGAGTAGCTTAAACAACAGATACGGATAGCCACAGGGTTCCAGGCAGAACTGTGCCTTCCAAGGGCTGTCCCCGGCCTCCGGGAGGTCTGCTGGCGTCTGCGTGCCTTGATGTCCGGAAGGACCCCACCCTGCCTTTGACCACCCATCCTGTTCTTCCTCTATGCCCAAATTTCCCTTCTTATGAGGACCCCAGCCTACTGGTGGGCCCACCCTTGTGCTCTTATCTTACCGGAGTGCTCTGCAGTGAGCCACTGCTGAGTGGTCTCATTCTGGGTCTGGGCACACTCACGTGGGAACTGGAAGGGACACCGTTCAGCCCCTTGCACATCCCCTGGTCAGCTCTCTTCCCTTTCCTCTAGGCTTCCTGACCCTCTACCTCAAACAGCTTCTTCTCAAATGCCGTGCTCTCCTTCCCTTCCTTGTGGAAGGTCTGGTATCTGAGCAGGGATTCCTGAACATTCTAAGCTGGATGGGAAGGGGTGTGTGTTCCGGGTGGGGCAGCTCTCTGCTGTCAACCCAGTCTCATAAGTTGGCCGATGGCCCGGGCCAGTCTTGTCCTTCACTCTGTTGGAAGCAACACCCACTGATTGAGCTGAACATGATTTGTTTAGATACAATCTGTTAGACTCTAGAAAATATGATACATCTGGATACTAATACGGGTTCACATAAGCAGGAAAATCAGGGTCACTTTCCTGTCACCTCTGCTGGTGTGTTTACTGGCAGGGAACACAGAGTTTAACGGCTGCTGCAGGGCCCTTCCTATCTAGGGGAGACTAAATTAACCACTCTTCTATTTATTACCTGCTCATTAAAAAGTGTGGTATCTGAAGCCATAACGAAGCTTCATTACCACTCCCTCTCCCAGCCAGTGCCCACCGTCCTTGCCAAGGACGTTTTTCTCTGCACATGGAGGCTCTGGAAGGCTGCCCCCTCCGACACCCCAGAACAGCGATCCCTGCCTCCCTTTCACTCTCCTTTCCTTAGCACTCGGAAGTGTTTACAGGCTGTCCATCCTTTCTGCAGGGCACGCTCGCACACACGTGCATGCCGTCTTGTCACGTGTGTGTAACAGTCGGAGCTCCTCAAGATCAGGACTTGCTATAGGAAGAAAAAGGGGAAAAATTAAGATCCTGTGATTCTTTCATCAAATATTGTCACTCCAGATTCAGATACAAATCAAGAGAGAATCACAGGCCCATAGAAAGGTCCATCCTCATGACAAATGGAGACAGCCAAACTAATCTTCTTGGTGACCTTATCTAAATTAGTTAGAAAATAACACTTCAGATTTATGACTACTTACAATTAAGCCCTTTGATATCTTGTAATTAAACCTGTAAAGATTTATTTCTATATTATTCCTCTGGTAATCCTTTAAAAATGATAAAAATGTAAATGAATATTACCCTCAAAGGGAGATGTTTCTATTTGTCCTAAATTAGACTCAGACCCTTCCTTTCAAATGACTATATTTTAGATTCAGATTTACACTGTTCCAATACAAATTCCACATCGATCTTAAGTAATTTAAAGTTTGGGCAAACGTTCTACACAATCTCTTGGAATATAAATAAAGCACAGCCCACTATATGTCAGTGTTATTTGTACGTTCCTCATTTTAGAACTTGGTCCCACTTCACACACCTCAATATTCAAATTTCTTTTTTAATCTTAGGAGGTTAATGTAGTCAACATAATTCCCAGTTTACCGCCGCTGGAAGAGCAAAGCTTTCTTTCCTGGATGGTTTTTCTTCTAACTCTTATCTGAGAAAAGATGTGTATTTTATGACTCTCCCTAATGTGATTCGATTTACTCTGCACTGTCACTTTGGTGTTCTGTGGTGATTCTGCAGCTCAGGCCGGCATCCTCTGTTGCTCCTCCCCGCAGGTGAGTACTGCTACCTGGGCACGACTCTCCGCCAGGTGTCCACAGAGCCCATGCCCTCCCTGCTGGATGTCAGGCAGCTCATCACGCTCTACGGAATCTTGCCGTTAGGTGAGGACGCCACACGCACCAAGAGCCCTTTGTGGGGCGGGCACGCTCCACTTGCTGGCGTGGGTGATACGTTCCTGTTTGTCACCAAAGGTGCATGACAGTTTAACTTGTCCTATCAAGAATTCTGAGTGACCAGCATCACTTCAGTGGTCAGCCCCAAGCACACAGAGGCACCGCCGAGGAGAGCACTTCTGTGCCCTCTCTGGGTGCCTGTTTAACAGCGCCAGGCTGAGGGACCGATAGGTGATGAGCTAGGAGCAGCAGGTACCTGCAATTAAAATTAATCAGATTACAACAGTGGGCTTCAACCTTTTTTATTGTACAGCACACTTGAGCCATTATGTTGACCAAAAAAAAGAGTAAAAAAAATATGCTTACTGTGATTTGAACTTCTTTCAAGAATTATTTAACTAATGATCTTTAAAATTTTTCACCACACACCTAAGATCCTCCCAAGGCACACCAGGCCAAACCACCAGATTAGAGGAAGGGCTCGGGTTGCCACGGGCCTTTTACACACAGCCATCTGTTACTTGGTCCCGAACAGAGGTGACCTTCCAGAAGTCAGTGAAACTAAGAATTATGTTAACTTCAGGGACCTGAAGGTTCACCTCTAAGACTGCCAGTGTTCACGGAAGTCCACTCTCAGGGCTAACTAGGGTTCCACTGTGGTTTTGCAGACAGACTCACCGAGCTCTGCAGTGTGCTCAGTGGCACAGGAAAGGCGGGCTGCTCACCTCCACTTGGGGATTTTTTATGTATTTATCTGTGAATTAGCCTCACTCCCCCGGGGCAAGGACTGCCACTGCAGCTGGCCTGTGCTCTCTCAATTCGGAAGTAGAAATTGCGTTTTGTTTGTTTAATTTGCACTTTGGGTTGGCTAGATGGGAGGATTGCATAAGGCCAGGAGTTTGAGACCATCTTGCCTCTATCAATGACTTTTTTTTAACTAGCCAGTGGTGTGTACCTGTAGTTCTAGCTACTCAAGAGGCTGAGCTAGGAGGATGGCTTGAGCCTGGAAGTTAAAGGTTGCTAGGATGGTGCCATTGCACTTGAGCCTGGGTGACAGAGTGAGACCCTGCCTCAAAAAATAAATACATAAATAAGAGCACTTTGAGCACTTACAACATTGTTTCACTTTGACTTAAGAACTTAAGCCTTTTGGCAAGAAATAGTTCTTCTAATTTAATATCAGAAGTAGCAAATGGAATTTGAGGTCAACATAGATTTTACATGTATTACACGTGTAATAGTATGTGTGTGTTATATAATATTTAATTTATATTATAGAGTACAAATAAATACATCATATTTTGGAGGCAACATAATGTGAGGTCAACAAAATATGTAATATCTGTGAAGTCGATATAAATGAAATAAACACCTTTAGCCTCCAGCCTCGTCTCAGTATCACGGAGGCAGAGCAGCAGGACAGTCAGAAATCAACACGGTTCTGGACTTCCCAACAAAGGAGGGCGTGAGGTTACCTGGGCTTGTGGGTATAAGACGGTGTATGAACTGCTCAAGCTGGCTTTGAAAACGTCACAGAAGAGCCCCAGAAGCACTGTGCCACCTGGACGTCCCCTTAGTCACTGAGAAGTCCCCTGGAGGGCAGAGCTAACGAGGGCGTTTGTTCTTGTGACAGAGATTTTGAGTCGCATGATAAGCAAGTTGTGCAGAAGAATCAGATGCACAGAGAAGCGTGTGGGTGCTCGGTTGACATTTCATGCGTTAAAATAGCATCCTATTGCCAAGAGGAATGTCTTTGGCCCAGATTGTTCAGGTCACCAAAGTGGTGGCCACTGTCCACACCAGCAAGCCTTGCCACTCAGCAGAGGACCTTGGGAACATCTTCTCAGGGTCACTTTCCACACCTGGCCAGGAGACACCAGTGCATCATGCCTCCCAGGACTGGGCGGAGACACCCAAGCCCCCTTGGCAGACGGAGAAAACCAAGGAAGGGTCCTGTCAGTACCCGCCCACCTCCTGGAATACCAGGGAGAAAAGGAAGCAAGGGGACACTTACTGAGTGGACACTGCATCCCTGGAGTGTCACACACACTGCCTACTCCCCCCCCAGATCCCTGCACCTGTGAGCGACCTTGGCGACCACTCCATCCTCTGGGAGCCCACCGCCCTGTGCACCTGCCTCTTTCTCTTGATCTCCTGTGCGCCTGCCTTGCTCCTCTTCCCTCCCCTGCCTCTCCCTGGGATTCTGTCCTCAGCATGTCCTCCCCTCTCCGGGGAGCTTCTCCCAGCCCCCAGGCTCAGCCTGCAATCCCCGGCCACCTCGCAGGGACCCCACTGACTGCAATGGCCTTCCTCCCCATCCCTCGCTGTCTCCTGCCACCTCACCGCACCCCCAGCAGCCTGGTCTCCAGTCACAGGCTTGCACCACTTTGTCACACTACGTGACCGTACCCCTCACTATCCACAAAACACACACTCATTTAATTATATTGTAAAGAGAACTTGCTCAAACTGCTTTCCAAGTTTATGTGAAGAATGGTAGAAAACTGTAAAATTTCTAACAACGACTTAAGTTTCCAAAATATTTTCAATTACAGAAGCAAAGCACAATAATCATTATATTGACCTACTTATAGCAAATCGAAAACAGTTCAGTAGGCGATCAGTGGCAAACTAACAGGACAGTAGATGTTTCAGTCGCAGCCCTTTCCAGGGTTTAATTCCCCTGGCTGTATAATCAGTGCCTGATACGTGCTCTGCTTGTGTTCCTGCCATGGAGAATACCCACACCAGAGGCCCACCGGGGTGCCCAGGAAATGGACAATGTGGTCAGGAACGCAGGCATGAACCTCGGAATGACTGTAATAATTCAAGTCACTTCATTATCAAGTGTCAGATTAACTCTGCTGCCCCTGGCAGCCTAGAAAGCAGGACAGGAGATGGCTCAGGCTCTGCCTCCTGGCCCCTGCTCTCCCCCTTCATCTCAGAGGATGGCTAAATGCTAAAAAGACGGTTTCTGGGAAATAAACACTTCTCAGGCAATGTGACCATCTCCACATTCTCCTTCCCCAGCTTACAAAGAATTTAATGCTGCTGCTGACAGGCAGAGAAAATCCCTCCAAAAAAAGACAGAAGGAAATGAACAAACAAGCTATGGCAGGAACGCTCTTTAAAAGTATGAGGTTAGGGAAACATTGGTGTGGAGGGAGGGGGAGTATGGAGACCCTACGGCTCCATGAGAGCCCTGACGACAAATTAAAGGTGTCAGTGCCAGCTGCCATGGAGGCATGCCTCTGTTTTGAAATGCTTTCAACTCATCACAGTTGTAGAAACCGGGGTCACAGGATGCAGAACGGCCTCGAGGCCTCCTCGTCTAAGAACCACGGGTTTTCTTGGCAGGATATCGGAGCCTTTCCCTCTCTCTGCCTTTTGCAGGATCCGCAGCGGTGCATGAAAAGGCTCCTTTGGTGAAATCACTGCTGTTGGTTGGGCCGTCCGGGGTCGGGAAGAAAATGCTGGTCCATGCCATCTGTACCGAGACGGGGGCCAACCTCTTCGACCTGTCCTCACATAACATCGCGGGGAAATACCCCGGCAAAAGCGGCCTCCAAATGATGGTGCACGTGGTCTTCAAGGTATTTGCTACATTTCTTGGTTTCCAGTTCTCTCTCTTGCAAATTACACTTTCAAATCCTGCAGATAATTTTCTTAGGCCAAGGAGAGCGTCTCTCTGAAGCTGCCCATCGTGTCCTCCCGTGAATTACTTCATTTCTGCCTCTGGCTGAACACGTAGCAGGTAGAAACAGCTTCTTTCTTTAGGTACACTCCCCAGGATACCATCCAGGTCATCCTCCTTCTGCCACAAGAATCCTTCCCGAAATGATGGTGCATCTTATTGAAAATTAAATCCACAATTTCAGTTTTGAGTGCCCTCACTTTAATAACTGGCCTTAGGTACGGTTATTTGAATTGGGGGTATTCTTTCTCACACGGTGTGCATGGCCAAGCTGTGACCCCTCTGGGCTCTTGTGTCCCCCCCACACAGGTGTGATGGAGGAGCCCACAGGAAGCCATGCCAACCATAGTAAGGTAAAACACAGAGATCACAGAGGCAGAGACAGGACGTCCTCAAAGACCAAACCCAACCCACTACCCAGCACTATGATCTTAGCCAAGCTCTTAACTTCCCTGTGTCTCCATTTTACCATCACCAAGATGAATGAGTTTTAAGGAATTTTGATTCAGAATATTTTATATTTAAGACTTTACAGAATTTAACTCTTCTTTGGTTGAAGACTCAAGGTTATGCTTATGATAGTCAATTCACTTTGCTTGCTAGATGCCAGCTTTTGCTCTATCAAAACCTGCATGGTGCAAACCCTGTCCTGATACTTGAAGCTACATGTTGGCTCTGAGGGGCTCTAAAGCATGGGAGATGGTTATAAATGAAATGGTTTATAAGACTGAGCCACTGACAGGAACGGTTCCTTTTCAGTATTGTGCAGTTATACCAGAAGTGAGGAGGTGACAGCAAGGGCATTTCTTTCCTTAGCCCTGTGGTCCCTCCCTTTGCAGCAACTCAGGACACCCCCATCTCCCAGGCTCCTTTCTCCCTTGCTTGTGATGAAAGAATACACAGAGGGATCCATGGTGTATACAAATGTGTAACCATCATTTCATGCATTTTGATCGTTGTTTAAGTTTTTTGAGATGTCCATTCAAGTCATTTACCTACACTTGGTCCTTGAATAAGGTGACCAGATTTTAACATTGGTAAAGCGGGACACCATTGACGGGGGGGGGGGGGTTCTTAATTAAAAATTTGGTCCATATAAAGCAATAAAAATTTTCATAGAATGCAAAAATAGTATTGTAATATATTTTTTAATTTCAACATAAGTACAATTTACAAATATAATACATTAAAAAAATTATGTATAGGATTATTTTATTCTTTGGCATATTTCTCATCGAATTCTAACAACTAATCAACAATGCGAACTTTGATAAGCAGTTCTCCATAATCAGTTCTCAACAATTATTTGTTATTTTTAAAGTTTAACATTATAAAATTAACAAAAATAATATAAAACTCATATCCTGGTGAAATAGCCACATGGCAGCTGAAAACCATATATTCCCTTCCCGTTCTTCCACCGTTCCCTAGCTTGTCATGCATTCTTTCCAAAAATCAGGACTTTTTTAAAATGCCACAGGGCGCGGGACAAATTGTTAAAAAGCAGGATGTCTGGTCACCTTATCCTTGAACAACGTAGGGGTTGGGGCACTGACACCCCCTACCAAGCAGTCAAAATTTGAGTATAATTTTCAACTCCCCACCAAACTTAACTACTAATAGCCTACTGTTGGCCAGAAGCCTTACCAATAACATATGTCAATTAACACATTTCATATGTCATATGTATTATATGTCATATTCTTATAATAAAGTAAACTAGAAAAAAGAAAATGTTATAAAAATCATAAGGGAGAAAAATATATTTACTGCACATATTCATTAAGTGGAAGTGTCAGCACAGAGGCCTTCACCCCCGTCTCTGGGGGGAGGGTTGGCCTTGCTGCGGAGGGGAGAAAGGAAATCCACAGACAAGTGGCCCCAAGCCATTCCAGCCTTATTGTTCAGAGTTCACCGGTTCTTTTCATTGGATTGTCTGGTCTCGTTGGTTCATTTCACTGTTTAGGTTAATCAGTATCTTTTAGTATTTCAAAATTCCTAGAATTTTGAAGAGCTGGGAGGGAGCTGAGGGAGACAGGCAGAGAACCAGGAGAGGCCGTCAGGCTTTCCAGCGCACCTCGGGAGGACTAGGCGTTCTGCTTATTCTGTTGTTGTGCTGCGCGTTTAATCCTCACAACAACCCAATGAAGAACTCCTCCTTGTCCCCATCTTACAGATAAAGAAACTGGGGCTCCAAGAGGTTTAGTAACTTGCCCAGGGCCACTGAAATCAGGTGGCTGAGCTGGGATTCAAACCTAAGTCTGTCTCTCCTTATCTCTCCTATTAAGGTAAAACTTACATAGAATAAGATACATGGATTGTAAAGTGCATGTTTTGATGAGCTTTGAAACATGTATACAACTATGTAGCTGCCATTTTCATGTACTTTTTTGGTCCTGGGATAACTTCTTTTCTGAAATATCTGTTCAAGTGATTTGCCTCCTCTTCACTGGATCATTAGTCTTGTGCTTGTGAGAGTTCTTCATATATTCTAGACATGCAGTGCAAATGTTTTCTCTCATTCTATAACTTACCTTTTCATTTTCTTACTGATTTTTTTCTTTTTTAATTGCTCTATCAATTACCAGGAGGTGGTGTTGAAACCTCCGACTATGTGGATTTCTGTGTCTCTTCCTTTAGTTCTGTCCATCATTGTTTCGTGTATGTTGAGAGCTGTTTTGAGACGCATCCACCTTTGGGATTATTACATCTTTCTTCCAGATTGATTATTTCATCATTGTGAGATATCCTTTATTTTTAATAAATCTATGTCTTTATAGTTGGAATGCATTTCTTGTGGATAGTGAATGGTTGGCTTTTGCTTTCTCAATCGATCTGACACTAAATGGTGTTTAATTGCAACCTTTCTCCATTTATATGAAATTCAGTTATTTGAGTGATTGCATTAATCTTTGTTCTCCATTTTTCCCATTTCTTTTTTTTTATTATTCTATTTCTCTTCTCTTGCCTTCTTTTGGTTTTAGAAATACCTCTTTTAAAAAAATTTTTAGTGGTCATTCTGTGTATTACAATAGTCATTCTTAATTTATCGCAGTCTGTGTAAAGTTAATATACCATTGTACATAAGAGAACCTTGCAATAATCCATTTATTAGCCTCTGTCCTTCATGTTTTAATTATCATATATTTTACATCTAGAAATATTATAAACACTATAATATAATGTTATTTTTGCACTTAATGGTCATTTGTCTTTAAAAAAAATAAAGGAGAAAGAAATATAGTCTTTTAGACATCCACATACATTTACCATTTTCAGTACTTGGGTTTCTGTCGACTCAAGATTCCACCTGCTGTCATTTCTCTTTCAGTCCAGAACGTCCTTTAGCATTTCTTTTAGTGCAGGGTCACATGGCAACATACATGTACTTTCTATTTTTTTTTTTTTT
>NW_003852528.1:1028625-1033556 GCF_000181295.1 Otolemur garnettii | reverse complement strand
TTATTGTTGTTTGGCGGGTCCGGGCTGGATTTGAACCCACCACCTTAGGTGTATGTGGCTGGCGCCTTAGCTGCTTGAGCCACAGGTGCCGAGCCTACATGTACTTTCTTAGCCTTCATTTCATTTATTTCAAAGTATCTTTACATTATCTCCATTTTTAAAGGATATTTTTGCTAGGTATAGAATTATGAATTGGCTTTTTTCAGCACTTTAAAGACATTATTCCGTTGTCTTCTGATTGTCATTATTTCTAATGAAAAGTTATCAAAATTTTGAATTGTTTATTTCTGTGCATAAGTATCATTCTCTGAATGGTTATAAGATTTTCTCTTAGTCTGTTTTTATCAGTTTGACTATCATACATAAGCATTTTCTCTTTTTTTTTGTTTATGCTACTTGCTCTCATTGAATTTGTAAAAATATGTTTTAAAACAAATTTGGGAACTTTTGTGATTATTTTCTCTTTTTTTTACTTTATTCTTTCATCTTCTGAGGCTTCAATATCGTACATGTTTGACTGCTTGGTATTGTTCACACAAGTCATTGAAGTTCTGCTCTCTCTGGTTCTCACATTGGACATCAAGCTACATTCAAGCTTACCTACCCTGCCTCTACCATTTCCAGGCTGCTATTAAACCCATCTTGTGGGTCTTTTTACTTCTGACATTTTGCTTTTGTGTTCAGAATTTATATTCGCTTATTAATACTGGTTTTCATTTCTCTGCTATAGTTCTTTATCTGCTCATTTAATATGATCATCTTTTCCTTTAAGTCTTTGAACTGAATAAGTATCTTATAGTTCCTACATGCTAATCTCAATGCTGGGTCATTATGTGCTCTCTTTCTATTTGACTGCCTTTTCCTTGACCACATGTCACTTTTTTTGTTCTTTCATATGATTAATAATGTTTTACTACATGTTAGACTTTATGGATGCTATGTTGTAGAAGCTCTGAAGCATGGGCTTTGTTCCAGCAGACAATTAAATTATTGGCTAAATTTGCAGCTTAAATTTGCAGAGGTTTTGTTTTGATTCTGTTCTTAGTTCAAGGCAAATTCCTTAGTCCTGGGACATGGTCTTTACTTTAGGGCTTCAGTGGGAAAATCTGTTAACCAAGCTTCTCTAACTTGGCAGTAGCTGAGGCATATGCTCAGGTCTTTGAATTTCCCAGATAATTACTTCTCACTGAGCTTCTTGGAATCTTCTCTTATTCATTCACATTTCTTAGGTTAGCCAATGATCCGAGCTGATCTGGAATTTAAAGCCAGGCAGCTTGACTTGTGGCCTCCATGTGCTTAACCATCAAGTTCTAAGCACTAAGTTCTTCAGATACAAAGTGAAAGATACCAATCTTCTTACCCAAAAGAACACCTAAATTTTTTCATTCTAAGCATTAAATTTTGTTGATACTTGGCATCTTCAACTAACAGAAGCTCATAAATATAAAAATATTAGTATTTTGTAAGCATTAATCCCAAACTTTCTGTATATCACTATGTATTACAAACTCATTCAATCCTCACAACAACCCCATAAGGTAGGAACTCTCATTATATCCACTTTACTGATTAAAAAACTGAGGCACAAAGCATTTCAGTAATTTTCCTTTGATATAATACTGTGCTGTGACCTCATATGGTCTAGCTTCAAACCCCCCCAACTTTCATAACTATATCATACAGCTTCTGCCTGAAGCAGGGCTGAATTAAGTACCTTGTTTCCTACTCACCAAATGGCATAGCAGTTCCCAGTGTGAGTCTAGGGCAAAGACAATGAGATGATCATTATGTTCTCACTCTAGGAAATTATTTGTTCCTGCTGCTGAGAGGTTTTGTCTTGATATCAGATAAACAATCTTTGCATTTGTTAGAATTATCACAGACTGACATTATGTGGACCACAAAATGCTGGGTGTCAAATTATTAAAATATGGAACAGCACATTTATCCACTTCAGCCACTCTGTGGCAGAGTGCCTGACACACACCTCATTAAGCTTCACCTTTATCGTATATATAACTGATTAATGAAAGACCCAGAGGTCTCGGGAGTGGGAGTCATTCAATTAAAAACTCGTGTGCAGCGAGGCCACTGTGTCCGGGCATGACTGACAGAGCAGCTATCTGCATTGCAAAGAGGTATTTGCTTTTAATTAACCAAAGGCAAGTAGGATCTTATGCTGGTGCTGATAAGTCAAGGGCAGGAAGCTGGAATGTGTTGCCAGGTTAAGTGAGATGTAGGACACCAGCCATGGCCCCAGTGCAGCAAAATATAATCTGGGTCATGGCATTTGCTGGAGCAGCTGAAATAACAGAAGGTCCTGATTGCTCATCAAGTCTTTCTATAAAGGATTCCTGTTTCTGAATTAATCTCTAGCAAGGAAATAGTGCACTTGTTCAGAAAATGCTCACAATTTCACATGTGGCTGGTGGCATTTGCTTCCCCGTGGCACCTTGAAAACACAGCAGGAAAATGAGTCTCTGATTTGTTTCACAACCATAAAATCAAATCCATTCTGTGAACACTAATTTTGGAGGATTCCTTTATTTTACTTACAGTAACAGTAATAGAGTAACAAGTGATGGGGGAGGCAAGTTGTTTCCTTTAAGAAATGTGTTTGTTGTTCAGGTAAACAACTGTTACTTCAAATTCTCTGCACCACAAAAGCCATAAATAGAAAAGAATAGACATCTCTTGACAGTATTAGAAATGTATTTGTCTAACAAAGTAAGAAATATTGGACAAATAGTGAATGTTTATTAATAACAAACATTCCATGGGCAAAAGAAGTTATAAATTAGGACCATTGCCTTACAACTCACTCCAGGTACCAGCTTCCTTGAGTTTTCATAACAAATCAGGAGACAGAGGAACAGGAAAGGCTTGGTTGGCCTCTAACCGAGAGTGAGGCCCACACTATGAAATTTCACACGTTCTTTTCCTCTTAATTGTACCAAAACGCTGATGAGGTAAGAATTTTTGTTTCCATTTTACAGATAGGAAAACGGAGACTCAGAGTACTGAATCTGACCAAAAATACTAAAGAACTAGAAAGCTGAAATCTGAGTTTAAGCCTGGGTCTGGCTGCAAGGCCATCACACTGCACTCCAGCTGGCCTCTGGGGGAGTGTGGGCTTCTTGCACCCGCCCTGTGGGAAGTGGTGCCTTCACCATGACTTGAGGACACTGGGAACACTGCAGTGCAAGCAGGTGTAGCGTCTGGATGCTACTAAGTCCTTGGTGTGCATCTATCTTCCTGGACCCACTTCTGAGCACCTCTCTTCCCAGGAAGAATGGCCCTGACCCTGGTTATGAAGGCAGGGGGAGCTGGGGCAGCTCTTGGGAAAGGAGGCTGAAGCTGAGAAGGGGTGCTTCGCTGTGCCCTGGGTCTCAGGAGAGCTGTCCTCTTCTCTCTGTGTGGTGGTCTGGCCATGGAGGACAAGACTGAAGTGAGGGCATGGGGGTGCAGGGCTGAGGCTGTGCTACAACTGATGGACACACACTGACCTGGCACTTTCCCCCAAGTCCCCAGTCCATCAAAGCATGGGGGTGGGGGTGCAGGCCTCGTGTGGCTGACCAGACCTCTGCCTCTGCTTCTGGAACATCTGGAACATCAGGGAGGATGACATCCAAGTAGAGAGCTCCTGGGAGGAGCCAGGAGGGGGAGGAGCTGGAAGGGGGCAGAGCCAGGAGGGGGAGAAGCCTCGACCATGCCATATGGGACAGTCTTCTCAAACCGATGTAGGGAAAGGCCCTCTGACTGAGGGGACCATGTAGCCTGTCCAGCTGTGTCTGACTCTGTCATTGGGATGGGACTCCCAGGAGAAAGGAGCAAGGGGACCAGGATGCTCTGTTACCCAGGGCAGACACTTCTGCTTTACGTGCCTGTTGAAGGTGGGAGGGAGCTGTCAGACTGGAATGCTCCCTGGGGGGTGAAAGAGGCATCTGGCACTTGGGTAAGTGAAAACATTCTGAGCTTGCTGCCAGTCGCCTCAAACACAGAGCAGCTCCTGCGGGTGTTCTGCAGTGTGGAGTGGGGACAGCCTGGGACCATTGGCATTAAAAAATTTTATGGCCACGGACATTAAAGAATTTCTTAACCAACCTGGAAATGCTTGGAGGGCATGGCGGGCTCCCTGTACACAGGTATGAATGAATGAATGGCTAGGTGGTCCTTTTCGGGTTGGTAAACTGAGGCACAACAGTAGCAAGTTTTTCTTCAAAGTTCTCTCTGCAAGAAAACAGAGCTCTCTAAGAATTCCCAGATCTTCCAGGGGTCATTTGGACAGATCGTATTAGTCACTCAAGTGCCAAAACTGAATAGGTTTTATCTGTTGAGCTGTTACATCCTGAGAATCTCATTCTGGTGGTGAACGTTTGACAGTGTTTCTCCAGAGAATACGAAAGAGCAAATCTACCAAACTCGTGTGGATGGAGAAGTCTTAATTGTTTGCTGAAACATCCCAGAATTTTAAAAAGCACATATGAATGGAAATCTGTCTTTGTTCCATAGTGGACAAGCAACTATAAACCTGGGGTGATATTTGATGGGACTAAAGAGCCCTCTACTGGCCACGGAAGTAAACAATCCGATAGAACTGAAAACTTCAATTATGAATTAATTACATTTAATTGTCCATGACCTCAAACTATCTGTGGGTAATTTAAATGAAGCCCCTTCTTAGCTAGATGAAAATTAAAAGAGCAAAGGGTACCATTTTTCATCAGCAAATCAGCAAAGGGTTATTTATTGTTAATCATTGTGGAAGGGCAGTGTGTAGGAAACCGGAGCCCTGACTATGCTCGAGAGAGCAAGAGAGGGCCCCAGATGGGACCACAGGAGGGCAACACAGGGAGCCCAGGCCCTGCTGGAGAGAGGGCCCCAGATGGGACCGCAGGAGGGCAACACAGGGAGCCCAGGCCCTGCTGGAG
>NW_003852528.1:1014393-1028595 GCF_000181295.1 Otolemur garnettii | reverse complement strand
GGGACCGCAGGAGGGCAACACAGGGAGCCCAGGCCCTGCTGGAGAGAGGGCCCCAGATGGGACCGCAGGAGGGCAACACAGGGAGCCCAGGCCCTTCCACTTGGAAACTTCTCTCTGGAGGTCCCTCTAAGGCAGTGGTTATCAACTTTCCTAACTGCCACATTGTTACAAATGGAACAAAGGGTTGCGAACCATAGGTTAAGAACCGCTGCAAGGGAATTGTGAGCCACGAGCCCAAAATGTCCATCTAAGTGCTCTTTGGTGTAGTAAAAAGTCAGAAGCCACCTGAATGCTCACAAGCAGGGAATACAACCATGAATTGTGGTGCTTTAGTTAAAATTATGTTGGAAAAATTAATTTCTTGTACAGTGAACAAATTCTATACTGCTATAATGCAACACTGCAGGGCAATCCCAGGTATGTCACTGTGGCTGCCCAGCAGGTCTGTGAAGATGGGAGAGGTTTGATGATTGAGTCTAGATCAGTGGTTCTCAACATTCCTAATGCCGTGACCCTTTAATATAGTTCCTCATGTTGTGGTGACCCCCAACCATAAAATTATTTTTGTTGCTACTTCATAACTGTAATTTGCTACTGTTGTGAATCGTAATGTAAATATCTGATATGCAGAATGTGTTTTCCGATGGTCCAAAGGGGTCGAGACCCGCAGGTTGAGAACCACTGGTCTAGATGGAGGGAGAGAAAGTGCTCTTTGTGCCCTCTGCATATGATGACATCTGTACTAAAGACAAGCTCTGATTCCCCAGCAGATGTGCCTGCCTGACCCGTCCCCAGACCCCTCTTGTCTCACTCTGCGCTGTAGCCACCCCCACCCCCAGCCTCCCATCGCAGGCCTCCTGCACATGCCTCTGCTCCCCGCCCTCAGTGCACCTGCCAGTGAGAGAGGCCTCATGGGCACCCTCCCCCAGGCTCACCGTCTGCCCATCTTTCTGAAAGCACTCTTCTCATCACCAGGTTCTGTCCCCTACACCCCTGCCAAGGCCACCAGTGACCCCCCCCATTACCAACCTGTGTAGCCAGCACTGGCCACTGCTGGCCACTCCCTTCCTGCCCCTCCATCCCCCTGGCTTCCAGCACAGCACTCTCCTCCATGCCTCTCTTCTCCCCACCACTGCTCCTCCTTGGCAGCCAGGACCCTCCTTCTCCCTCATCCCCTCCCACGTATGGTCCCCAGGCTCTCTCTGAAACCCTCTGTGGCTGCGTCCAGAACTCCTGTACTCCAGAACCCCTTCCTTCTGTCCTCACTAGTGCTGTGCACTGCTGTTAGTTTGCTGTGGCCTGGCCCTGCTTCTCCTCCCCAGCCAGGCAGCCCCTGCCTGCCCAAATGTCCCCAGGTTCAAGTGGCTGACACTGTCCTCCCTGTTACTGTCTTCCCACCCCCATCCCTCAGGAACTGAGCATAAGACCCCCTCCCTCACTCCATATCCCCCTCCTTGGCCTCTTCCCACTGTGCCCATGACCCACACCCCGCCCAGTCCCCAGGGCCACCACATCACATTCCCCAGCTCACCAGAGGATTTTCCTTTAATACAGGAGGGTTGAAATCCTTGACTGGAGTCCTTGCCAGGCTCTCTGCAGCTTCTAGGGTGAAAGCAAACCCTATGGCATGGCCATTGTCCTTCCAGCCCATGCCCCCCATTTCACTCCCATGCCCAGCATGGTGCTCCCCGCTCCAAGCCGTGACTTTCCGGAGACCTTGAAAGCTGTATTGCCTTAACCTCTGTCTGGGGTTCCGTTCCTGCTGATGCCCCTGCCCACTCTCCCTCTTTCTGTCATCGGTGGTCCCTGAAGATTCCCATTTTCCTGGGCCACCCTCACAGCCAAGGCTCTACCCTCCCCTACCACCTGTGGCTGTGGGCTCCTTGAGGTCAGGGACCCCCCCCCCACTGTTGGTCTTTATGGCCTGGTACCTAGTGCAGTACCTGGCTCATCAAAGCTCAAAAAAACTGTTATATGAAGGAAGAAACGACAGAACAGCCTCTTTTGTACATTGTGAGCCCAAAGTAGTACGACCAGTCCCTTTCCCCAGAACAGCCTTTCTGCTGCTTAGAAACAGCTAACTTATCCTCTCCCATCCCCTCCATCTCTCCTAGAGGAACAGGTTTCCCACCCAGGTCTGTCCCAGTTCCCAGGCCCCTCCTCCTCCTGCCCAGAACTCAATGTAGTCACCAAGGGTCCCCAAACCATCTTGCCACTCAGCTTCCCCAGAAAGGTCAGGGAAACGAGAGGGTCACACCCTGGAGGACAAGACAGTGATGGCTGCGACGTTCACCTGCTGGGGTGAAAGGTGATAGTGGAGGGTACAGGCGCCAGGCCCAGCAAAGCTGCGGAACAGGCATCCTGTCTCCTGAGGCAGCGTGGCAACCTGTCCCCCAGGTGGTGCTCAGGCTGGAGGCGTCAGGTGGCTCCAGGTCCCACTGCGGGCTCCAGCACATCTCCCCTGCTGTCGAGCATGTTACCCACCCCTCACAGTCCCTGCCTCAGAGACCTCATCTGTACGAGGGGAGACACCGAGGGGCAGGCGTGGCAGCCAGGGAGGGCGCATGTCAGAGCACTTTGCAGCCCCTCGCTGGTGGCTGTTGTTACTGTCAAAGAACACTCTTGGGCAATGTCTTCTGTTTTGTTTGATAACAATTGAGCCTGTCCAAGCCATGGCACCCAGAGTCCTCCACACAGCTCTGTGGGGCCGGTGAGTGTCCTGGGAAAGGAATTCCTTCACAGGCGTGCGTTCAAACATGGGAAGTGTAGGATTCCCCCGTGAGCGCTAAAGGAGCGGACAGTCGCTCACTTTCACATTCTCCAGGACGGTGTGGCCACGTCTCGGAACTCTGCATCAGGACTGGAAACAAGACTGTGGGCCTCAAAGTCATCGCAGTTAGGAGGAGTCCTGTGTGCTGAGTCAGTCTGCGTAGCTTACTTGGTTAAAAGCAAACAGGGCAAAGGAATGTTGAAATACTTGACCCCTACTTCTGCAATTCCCATTAGAAAACACCGGACTGAGAAAGTAGAGGCACCCGGTGGAAACTATGGCAAACCCAGCCCTTGCCAAATGGACAGAGGAGAGGGGTGATCGCCGCAGTGGCAAACACAGTCTGGCTGAGACGGGACAACTGTTTATGTGAAAATTGGTTTTCCATTAGTTTCAGTTCTAAGACTAAGTGTTTCAGAGGCTCTGAAGGGGATGAGATTCATTATTACAGATTATCTTTTTTCTAAGCTGAAAACATTTTATGTTGTATAGCATCTTGTGTTCAAATGTATGTTGGGGGCTGGAAGTAGAGAAGCTTTTGACTTGACTCAAAGTTGCTTTACTGAAGGATGGTTCCTGGGGCCCCCCTCATTCCATTAGCTCCATCCTGCCTGCAGCACCGGGTCCCGTGCAAAGAAGTTGGGGCTGACACAGGGGAGCTGAGAGAGTGGAAGACTAGGAGTTGGAAGAGATTAGGTGGTGCAGAGAACGGACTTTGGGCTGGTCAGATGTTGGGGTGCAATGAGAGTAGATCTAAGTCTCTGGCGTGGGTGGGGGTCATGTGGGGAATCTGCAGGATAAGCGATGGTGGGAAGGGCAGTTTAGCCACGTTGGGTTCTGAGGCTTCCAGACAGGCACCAGGTAAGAGTCAGAAACAGGAAGATGCAGCCTGGAGCACCAAGCAGATTGGGGCATCACCAGCAGAGGATGAGAGCAGCCCTCCGGCTGCCCTGGGAGGGCGTGGAGAACCCAGACAGTATCCTGAGAGACTCCCCTCCAGGCCACGCTGTGGGTGTGAGTACCTAAGCGGTCACACAGCAGGAATCTCTGCCTCCAGGCACAGCTCCTGACCTTGGCTGTGCCTCAGCATCACTTGGGAGCTTCAAGCCCTGCTGAGGCCTCGGCGGTTTGCTGCAGTCCCTGGGACCCCACGCCTGCACCCCAGCCCTCGATGGAACCTCCAGAGCTGGGACCCTGACATCAACACTAGTTATCAGAGCTCCTAATGAGAACCACTGCACTGTCTTTGTCTGGGTAGACCAACGCCCCCGTATCACTCACCAGCTGCCATCCCACACATGGCATCTCTTGTCTCCAAATTCCAGACACGTGTGAGTGCCAAGATAACTGGTCTGTTGCCCTCTGACTGGGCTGCAGTTTCTCATGGTTTCACAGCTGCAGGTGACCTACCAGGCCCTCTTCTTGTCCTGGCCACCCTAGCAGAGGGCTCAGGGCCAGCCAGGTCAGTACAACCAGCTCCATGAACAAAGCAGAGCTCCACCTCCCAAGGCCTCCAGCAGGCCCTGCATGTCCTCTGGAATTTCTCTGGTGCCTGGACTTCCTGCTGGACAGTGACAGAACTCAAGACCCTTCCACCTGTGTTTTACACCCAGGCTTTGTAGACTCATAGAAGGTGAGGCTGGAGAACCACTTAGTTATCAAATAAAATCCTCAAAGACGAAGAGAAACGGCAAGGAGCGGGAGACCCCTTCACCCTGCAGAAGCTCAGGGGCCTCATCAGAGGAAGCTCAGGGGCCTCATCGGAGGAAGCTCAGGGGCCAGCGGCCTGGCTGAGTGCTCATCTGTCATCAGCTCGTGGTGTCTGCAGCTGTTATCATTAATAATCTATGTGTTGATGTGCAATTTCATGCCCTCTGCTAAGCCAGTGAGGACACGAGAGGGGCAGGGCCCTCCTGCCTGAGCAGGGAGGGCTGGGAAATGCACCTCCGCCAGGGGGGCTGAAACAGGCTGTGTCTTTCCTAGAAATCCCAAGACTTGTGCTTGAGAAGACAAGGCCGTCGTGTGCAGGGCAGGGGCAAGCCCAGCAAGAATTGTTGGAATCGTTACTGACGCAGCCCGATCGAGTTTGTGTTGTTGCCTCTAGTGATTGAAAGCCAGGAGAGAGTCAGTATCTGTTCTGACTCTGATGCCAAAAAATAAACTCCCAACGACAAGGCCAACACAAGGCACCCCAAATACAAGCCACCGGGAAACTCAGCAGGACCAGGGGCAGAAGGGCTGGTGCAGTGTCTGACGTAGGAGAGGTGATGCCTCAGGAGTGACTCGTCTCAACCAAGCCACTTACTTGTCCCTGAGGCCTGGGTCCCCCACCGCTCAGCACAAGCGCAGGACCCACCCTCACCGTCCTGGCTGTGGGGAAGGGCGGACACAGAACCCATGTGTGGCCCCTGCTTCCAGCACAGACTCCATAGCATCAGCCTGGCCTTGAGTCCTGCTTCTGCCACTTTGCAGCTGTGTGATCCAGGCCATCACTTAATGCCTTCAAGCCTAAGTTTCCCCATCTGTAAACAGGGGTGATGGTAATGGGCTGAGATGAGGGTACACAAGTTATCACACTCAGGCTTTGGGGAGGAGGTGCTGGGTGCGTGTGCGCCAGCCTTGGCCATATGTGATGCTGGGTACCACGCCTGTAGCAATGCCTGGCACAGACCCGCCCGCCTGCTAACTGCTGTTGTCACTCCACATGCCCAGGGTTAAAATTTGGGATTTTGAATTCTTAAACTCTGTGGCTCTGTGTCTAAAAGTAGCACCTACCAAACAGTGCTCAGCTGGTACCGTTTCCTCTCGGAACGTGCTTGTGTAGGGACCGTGTGTGCAGCCAGCCCAGGTGTTGGTCCAGCAGAAGGATCCAGTTCAATCAGTGTCCACTACTGTCTTTGAAGGTGCATCATCTGCTTTATAGCCCCGACTTGCTACTTTATACATCACAATGGGGAAACGGACGCAGCCGCAGTGTTCCTGGTGTTTCGGCCACCTTCACTGAATGGCTGTCTTGGTTCAAAATCATGACTGCTGCCATAATGATGTTTTAAGAAATATAAAAATAGGAGTACATAACACTGCATTTGGCTGTAGCTTTTATCTGTCAGAATTTCACACAAAGCACAAATTGTTGCAAAAATACCTGAACTTTGCTATCATGGGGGTGCTTTGAAGAGATTGTTAGGTGTGTTGCAATTATTCATGGGCCCATGGTAAGCCCCATCCCAGCACTGTGGCGAGGTCCTGCTCGCCCAGAGGGGCTCAGAGCCACATTGCCAGGGGAGCTGCAGCCACAAAGGCACAGAGAGGAACAAACAGCATCATGGGGCCCTTGTGCTGAAACTGATTCTCTCATAGTAAGCAAACTTGAATCAACCTAGGAGTGGCGAGGACACCATAATTAAAACTGGAATCTCAAATCCCCATTCATTTTCAGCAGAAAACTACAGGCTTCTTTCAAACCAGACTGATTGGAGTCTCAGAGTCCTAGAGTAAACTATTTGTTCTCAAGCTGTGCCCTGCCCATCAGGACAGACCTCGGAGCAGGCAGGGGACCAAGGTTAGGTCCATCTTGGCATTAGAGGGACCCGATCAGTTCTGAGCTGCAGGGTGCATCTGTGTCCACATGCAACAGAGGACAAGTGGCGGCACTGCCACCCCAGGGACCCACCCTGGGAGCCTCGGTCCTGCTGTTGGCTGGGGGATAGGTGCACACCCAAAAGGGACCTGTGTTTGCAACCAATGCCCTTTTCTCTGTAGGTGGCTCGAGAGCTCCAGCCCTCCGTGGTGTGGATCGGAGACACAGAAAAAACCTTTTACAAAAAAGTTCCCAACGCGGAAAAGATGGTGAGGGCTTCTCCATCATCCCTTCCTCTCGCCGTGCTTCCCCCAAGCGGGAGGACCTCGCCAGGGAGGGAGGAAACATCAGGGCTTTTAAATCTCCTGTCTTAGCCTCTCTCTGCCCGAACTTTCATCTATATTTGAAGGGATCCAGTGGTCTGATTTTATGATGCATAATTCAGAAGACAATGACAGAAAGTGTGGAAGAAGGAGGGAGGGGGATTTTCTACCCAAACACGATTCAAGGGTGAGAAACAACTTAGAGAACTCTGCTCAGGTAAAGCGAACGGCACACATAGGAGCTATTATTAGGACTTCCTATTGTTTGTAATAATAAATAGCAAAGGCCTGCGGTTTGTGAACAAAGCTCATCAACACAACAGCTAAGCTGGGGCACCCGGCCTCAGGGACTCCCGCCGCAGGGCTTCCTTCCTTCCTTCGTTTCTCTCCTTTCAATGGCCCTCTCTCCCCCGCACTTCCCCCCACAAATCACCAGCAAATTTCCCACAAGTTAAAAAAAAAAAAATTGCAGATACACATGATTGTTATTCCACATCAATTTGCACCAAAGCAAATAGTGGTTAACTGTGAATTTCTGATTAAATTCATAAGGATTTTAATCACTTTTGATCCTTATGTATTATACATCATTCTTAGCAGGTAGAGATGATTTGGATAAAGAATGAAAGCTCAATCTTTTCTTCCCCAAATGAGCCTTGATTGCCCTGTCATTTCAGAAACTCGTGAAGACTCATTTGTTATTTAATCTGGGATCTAGCGGCTAGCTCCCTCTGCTGGCGCAGCCGCCTCATTGACAGAGAAGCAAAGATTGTGTGTGTGTGTGTGTGTGTGTGTGTGTGTGTGTCTGGGTGCAGAATGAGTGGCTGGAGGTATAGGACTTTAAACCACGGTGTGAACCCAAAGATAAAAGCAGAGTGGTGTTTAATCCCTGGTGTCACATACCTGAAGTCATCGAAGTTTGGCTCCTCGGTGGGCAGGGCTACTCCCTCTCCCACTGGACACCAGCCTTGGGTTGTAGGAAGACCCTGGCCTGGGACTCCCACCTGAGTAATGACACAACCTCTCTCAGCCGCCACTTCCTCAACCATCAAACTAGAAATTTCCAGCTGGAACAGCCTCTGAGTGATGAAGCCTCCTGGAGTTCTCTCCTGTGACACCCTCAGACTGTTGGTTTGCTGGCAATCACAGCCCTCTACTAACCTGTGCCCTGAGTCCCTAGGAAACAGGAGGAATGGGGCCATTCACCTGTAATGTTCCGGGGAACTCTGGGGACAGTCCAAAGGGGCCAGAGAGAGCCGGTGGAATAAAACAGGGGCTCAGGGCTTTCAAATGTCCTTCAATGAAGGGCCAGGAGACCAGCCAAGGAGGAAGATGAAAGCAGGGACGGGAGCCATATCACCAGAACCCCCCAAATCAGCCCTTTTGTTTCCAATGCAGAGATGTTCTCTCAGCACCATCCTAGATGCCCACCAGCACTGCCCATGATTAGCCTTGTCCCCAAAGGAATTCAGGCCATGGAGGCACAGCTGGCCCCTTCCTCTGTTCACTTCTGTGTTAGCAGGCTCCAGCACCTGTCTGCAGGATTCCTATATTGAAGACCAGGAATCATGGGCAGAAGCCAGCTCCCTGGGTCCCTGAACACCCACAGGGGTCTGAGCCATCCCAGGCCCAAATAGAGCTACAAGAGGCATGAACACCCCTCCCAGAAACCGTGTCTCCATGCCAGCACCCAAGCAGGAGGAGAGGGGAGTGGTTGGGAACCATCACATGTGCCTGGCTCATGCAGGAACTCAGACCCACTGTACTGCACCATATGCTGATGGTGTCACTGGGCCTGCCCCTCAGAGCAAGGGACCTAGAGTTCCTTCTGCCTTCCTGGGTCTCCTGGGGATGAGCCAGCTCTATGCTCCTCCCCAGCGTCCCAGACTTCTGAGTCCACAGGGCCCTGGGGATCACAACCAGTGGGCATCCATGTTTCAAAGGTGATGATCAAAAACCCAGGGCTGCAGCCTATGAGCAGGTGTGAGGGACCTGGACAGCACTGTAACTGGCCTCATGATCGGCCCTCCTGGCACCATAACCAGCCCTCACTGCATCACTCAGCCCCTGGGGGCCTAGTGTCCTTTCTCTCACCTGCCCTGGCCTCCCAGGGCTCCCCATCCCAAAGGTGCTGAGGCACTAAGGAGAATGTCCCCCTGCACAAACGCCGGGAGGCTAGAGTGTTCCTCCAGCTGCAGCCACAGAATGAGACAGCAGGCCGCTCTGGGCCTGGAGGCCACCTGCTGGGCTTGAAGGACCCGAGGAAGGCCCCATGAAAATCAACAGTGACTGAGTCAAGCCTCCAACACCTCTGCCTTGGGCTAAGGCCTCCTCCGGTGGTGAAATACAGGAAGCTCACCCAGTCATAGCAAGGAGGCAACAGAGACCAGGCCAGCTGTGGCAGCTCTTGAGCATGGAGCCTACATCAGGAGGCTGTTTCTTGAGTGCAGGGACTCGAGGCCCAGACCCCAGGACCCTGGTGGGGTGGGGAGGTATTGATCCAACACCGTCTCCTTTCCAGGAACAATGCATATGTCAGGAAATTCCCAGCAGCCCTGGGAGGAAGGCATTGTTTTTCTGTCTCACAGAGGAAGACAAAGCCTTCTAGAGTGCCCGTGCACAGCTCGGGGGTCCTGCCAGGACTCAGAGGCAGGTCTGCATGGATACAGAAGCCGGGCCCCTTTTCCCACCTGGACGCCATGCCAAAGCTGGGAGGTTTCACCTTCTGAGCACAGGTCAGCCCTCCTCAACCCCAGGGTAACCCTAAACCTCATCCTGAAAACTGCCCCAGGGCACTCACTCTGGTCCTAGAACCTCACACGCACCACCCCAGACCCTCCATGCTCCTGTCCTCACTCTCATCCCTTGTCATTGTCCTCAACAACCTTGAGAAGCACCTCTCCCTGCAGAATTTCAGTGCAGTCCAAACTCCGAGTACCACCCACCTTGCCACTCTTACAAACACACCCTGCCCCTGGTAGCTGCCCAGACAGCGCCCTGCCCCTCCTCCTCCCCGGAGCAAGTGGTCATCCTCTCCCATCTGCAGCAGAATGCAGTCGGTGGGCTGTTTGCATGTGAGCAAAGGCATTGAAGAATGAGGCAAAGCAGCCTGCTCCTGCATTTTCTGCTCCATTACCCTTTGTTACTTCATCAAGCACGAGCCTTCCCTGACATCACAATGGTGCCTCCACAAGGGAATGACTTGCTTTGTCCGGGCTGGCTGTGGCAGTTGTTTTGTGGAGCTAACTGCACAAAAGCAAATTGAAATTGCTGCGCGGATGCTACCCACTAATTTGAAACTGCCCATAGTAATACAGTTGTGAGAAGCAGGCAGGCCCAGCGGTAAGGAAGGCAGTTGTGGAGGTTGCTGGATGATCATGGGGATGTTTTCTGGCATGGGCAAAGAGTGTCCAGGTTCCCTGCATAATGGACAGCTCTGAAGTGGGCCAGGAGTGGCCTGAGTGTAGGGCAGCCACCTACTGGATGAACACACCTCTTATCCAATCCCCTACTAGTGGGACTGCACCTCACTATCAGCCACCCAGGATCAATATTTGTTATCCAAATAGACTAATTAATTCCAAATGTCCCTGTCATTTCAGAACATGCAGGTAGCAGGACCATCGCCTGCCTTAGAGAGGGCAGGGACTATGCTGCCATCACCATGGCAACTTGATTGCTAAGGATGGACTCAGACTATGCAGGCATATCTCTACCCCATAGAGTCTTTGTCTCTGTTCTTACCAGAACCCTCAATTCAGTCCTTCCACTAGTCTTTGGGCATCCCTCATGTTTCCCCACATGTCCCAGTCACCCCCACCACCTGCCTTGTTCTACATCAAGCTTCTTAAATGACCAGTCACTCCTCACCATCTCCACTCACTCCTCAGTACCACCATCAGCTTGCTGTCCTCAACACTCCACAGAAATTATTCTAATAAAGTTCTTCTTCGACACAAAAGATGTGCAATACTTCTCTGAAAACTAAAAAGAATTAGTTTTAAAGAAGGCCTAAAAAATGGAAGGACATTTTATATTCCTGGGTTGAATGACTTAATATTGTTAACATAAATCAAAATATTGATTTATGGACTCAATGCAATTTCCATCAAAATTCCACCTGGCTTATTTGCAGAAATTAGTAAGCTGATCCTGAAGTTCATGGAGAAATTCAAGGGACCTAGCCAAGACAGTCTTCACAAGAAAAGTCAAAGTTGGAAGACTCAGATTTCCCAATTTTACTTCCCAACTTACTATAGAGCTACAGCAATCAAGACAGTGGGGTACTGGCATGAATAGAGAAATACAGATCAGCAGAATAGAATTGAAAGCCCAGAAATAAACTATGACATTTGTAGTCAATTTTGACAAAGGTGTCATGATAATTCAATGCAAAAAAAGTAGTCTTTTCAAGAAATGGTGCTGGAACAACTAGATAGCCACCCGCAAAAGAATGAGATTGGATCCCTGCCTCACACCATATACAAAACTCAACCCATAATACATCAAAGACCTAAAAGTAAGAGCTAAAATGATAAAACTCTTAAAATAAAATCTTGGCATAAATCTTTGTGACCCTGGATTATGCAATGATTTCTTAGATATGACACCAAAATCCCAAGCAAAGAAAAACTAAATTTGCACCCCACCAAAATTAGAAACATTTTTGCTCAAAGGACACCATCAAGGAAGTGAAAAGACAACCCCCAGAAAAGAAGAAAATATTTGCAAACCATGTGCTGATAAGGGATTTGTATCTAGAACATATAAAGTACTCTGATAACTCAATAATAAAAAAGACAAATAACCCAACTTTCAAAATGGGCCAACAAGCTGAATGTGCATTCTTCCAAAGATGACATAGGAATGACTAATAAGCACATGAAAAGATGAAGAACCTTATTAGCTACCAGCCAAATGGTGACAAAAATGGCCAAGATTGTGCTGGGGCGTGTCCATGGAGGCTCCCACCAGCACCCCGGTCCCCCTCTTCCCACACTTCCTCCTTTCTTGTCTGTGCCAGTTGAGGGTAATTTAAAGCTAGGCTATTGCTTTCCTTCATCAGTGCTGAGATTATACTAAAGTCATACGGGTTCAGACCATTTCCAAACTGCTCCAGGGGGAGACGTTTTATAACGTTATGTAACCAGTTATGTGTCAGACATGAGATGCAGAGAGCTCAGTTCCTTATTTTTATAGCAGTTCAGCAAAGGAAATCTTGGGTTCACCTTCCAAACAACTCAGGAAAACAGGAGCACCACAAACTAATTACAAGTTGCAGTGAGCTTCCTTCTCCTTGGAAGTTAGCCACTATTTCCCATTCTTAGGGTGAAGGTGCTCGAATGTCCAGCCAGGTGCTTCCTTCCTTCCTGCTTTCCAAATCTGGACCCCAGAGGTTGAGGAAAGGAAATGCCAACAATTAAAAATGACCCAGTCAAACTAGGAAGCACATTTCAAGACTCGTCCTACGGCAAACTTTTAAGAAATTGTCTTTTTCTGAGCTTTGAAATCACTCTAACCCATGTATGCTGGGTGCATTCTGTTTCTGAACATGGGTTTTCTTTAGTTTGTCAATCTTTTTCCTATATGTGGGCCAATTTTGTTCCTCTCTTTTTTCTCCCAGAATGACCCTAAACGCCTGAAAAGACAGCTTCCCAAAATCCTGAAGCTCCTGAAGCCAGATGATAGGATTCTGATTGTGGGGACCACCAAGCGTCCTTTTGATGCTGAAATCCAATCTTTTTGCCGAGTTTACCAAAAAATCATTTTGGTTCCCAGACCAGACTACGCCTCCAGATACGGCAAGTACCCCAGCCCCTTCCCACATGTGATAACTGAGCATGAGTCATCTGTTGTTTTGTTGGTTGCAGGTATGTGAGGCCAGGGTGCCCCTTGTGACCCAGGAGGCATCAGATGAGTGATGTGGGCAGGTGCACCATGTGCCATCAGTGTGAACTGCTGGGCCATAGGAGGGAAGCCATAGGTCTTTGTTCTGTTGTTAACATATTTCTCTTTGCCCAAGACAAAAGGAAACTGGATGGGGTCCATTATTTTTGGCCCTAGTGGTGACAAAAGCCCTGTGGGTGCTAATTTTTCTCTTGTCAGGTAGTTGAGAATCACTCATCTTGTGCCCAGGGTGACAGGGTCTTTCCCATGCTCATGGCTTCTTGTTACCAAGCTGTTCCCCACCCCCCATCTCAAAGTCCAGTTGCATGTTGACTTACTTAAAATAAATATTAAATACAAGTGCATACTTTTTTAATTCTTTCTTCTTGAATAGCCAGATTTAAGCTTTTGAAGCTTATTTTTAAATGGGAACAATACAAAAAAGTGCTTCCAAGGCAGTGCAATGGAATTGGAAAGAGCCGCGAGAGACTGGGGCTCTCAAGAGACCTGCTCCAAGTCCCGGCTCTGCCCCTTAATAGCTGCTGACCTTGACAAGTCAGTCGACCTGAGCCCTGAGTTCTCACCTGGGAAGCAGAACTATCCGTACTGTATGCCACAGGGCTGCTGTGACCCAGAGTGTCCAGAGCCATGGTTGCCCCAGAGGGAAGGGGTGTTGTTGCAGAGGCGGGGGCAGGAGGCGAGTGGGGGTGGGAAGAGGAGGAGGAAGGGAAATGACAGGGGCGATTGGCGCAGGGAGCTAGTTATGGTGCTGGTGGCTGTTCCTGTCTCCTATTCCTGTCGCCTATTCCCTGGTGGTTCAAAACAGCAAAGTACCCCTGTGGCAACTCAGGGCTGACGGGTCAGCTGGGGCATTCTTCTCCAGGTGTCCAGGCACAGCATGATGTTGGAGCCACATGTGAGTTGGGGCCCCAGTGCTCTGGAGACTGGACAGTGTGCACACCCCTGACAGCTCACTTGTGTGACTGGAGCTAGTGGGGTCTGTGGGGGGCAGCTGAGGTTGGTGACCAGATAGCCCACACCTGGTCATTCCAGGTGGCTTTGCACACATGGTGGCAAGTCCCACAAGACAATGTCTCATAAGTGCACTTTTCCAGAGGTTAGGCCAATAGCTGACCCAGCCTCACAAGTCACGGAGATTCCATCACCACACCCTACTGGCCAGGTAGAAACCAAAGGGCCAGCCCCAATCTAAGAGCAGTGGGGGACACGCGGGTGTGGACGCTGTGGCAGTGGCCCCAGAAGGGCATCTTTAGCACCGCATTGGTGGGCAGTGGTGAGAGATTTGGTGTTGGAATGGCAATGGCCAATGTTAGAGATGGTGGAGGTGGGGACAGCGTTTGCTAGATGACAATCTGGTAGAGGTGACAGTGGCAGTTGTGGCAGAATATGGTGACCCCTGGGAGGTGGCAGATGTGGCCTGTGGTGGTGGTGTGCATAGTGGTGCCAGGGAGGCTGGTGCCAATGGTAGGCAGTGTTCACATAGCAATAGCAAAGTTGCTGCTGGGCCCACTGGCAGTTGGAGCTGCTGGTGGCAGCAACTAAGCAGCATTAAGGATAGCCATGCAATGTTCAGCATTAAGGACAGCCATGCAATGTTCAGCATTAAGGACAGCCATGCAATG
>NW_003852528.1:1011181-1012158 GCF_000181295.1 Otolemur garnettii | reverse complement strand
AAGGACAGCCATGCAATGTTCAGCATTAAGGACAGCCATGCCATGTTCAGCATTAAGGTTAGCCATGCAATGATCAGCATTAAGGACAGTCATGCAGTGTTCAGCATTTAGGACAGCCATGCAATGTTCAGCATTAAGGACAGCCATGCAGTGTTCAGCATTAAGGACAGCCATGCAATATCCAGCATTAAGGACAGCCATGCAATGATCCACATTAAGGATAGCCATGCAATGATGACGACAGACTTGGCTTCCATTAATCCTTCTCCAGTCACATGAGCACCACCAAAACCAAGCAGATATGTGGTCCTTTCTGGTTGTCCTTAAGCTCCTGACCCATGCTATTCACTGAAAGAACAACCCTCTGCCCCCCACACGTGCTAAACCTCTAGTTTATTAGCCACGCTGTTTGCAGTGTTCATTTCTGTCTTGGTGAATTTTGATCCTGGCCTCATAAATCAATGTTGTACACCAAGTTAGGCAGACTTTGGTCCCAGCCATTCCTCATCCTTTCTAGTGGCCTCTCCATCTTGTAGGGACTGGGAACCCTCCACTGGGTCGTTTGCATCATAAGAAGAAAGAAGGGAAAGGTGGAGGCCTGGAAGAGATTTGAAGGACTAGACCCAGACGGCCCGACATTTCTTCTGCCCACATCACAGTGGCAAGAATGAGTCATATGGTCCCACTGAGGACCAGGGGCAGGGATGTCCAGCCGAGAAGGGAGACGACACAGAGATAGAGGAGCAGAGATGGGAGCAGAGATGGGGGACAGAGACAGGAGCAGAGATGGGGGACAGAGACAGGAGCAGAGATGGGAGCAGAGATGGGGGACAGAGATGGGGGACAGAGACAGGAGCAGAGATGGGGGACAGAGATGGGGGACAGAGACAGAGGAGCAGAGACGGGAGCAGAGATGGGGGACAGAGACAGGGAGCAGAGATGGGGAGGGTTACCATCTTAAATGACCATATTTAATA
>NW_003852528.1:1003511-1010999 GCF_000181295.1 Otolemur garnettii | reverse complement strand
GCAGAGACGGGAGCAGAGATGGGGAGCAGAGATGGGGGACAGAGATGGGGAGCAGAGATAGGGGACAGAGATGGGGGACAGAGACAGAGGAGCAGAGACAGGAGCAGAGACGGGAGCAGAGATGGGGAGCAGAGATGGGGGACAGAGACGGGGAGCAGAGACAGGAGCAGAGATGGGGAGCAGAGATGGGGGACAGAGACAGAGGAGCAGAGACAGGAGCAGAGATGGGGAGCGAGATGGGGGCAGAGATGGGGGACAGAGATGGGGAGCAGAGACAGGAGCAGAGACTGGGAGCAGAGACGGGGAGCAGGGACACAGCGGTCTCAGCCCGTCTCTGCCGTCAGTTCTGGGCAGGCAACACTCCCGGTTGTATCAAAGCTAATCCTCTCTCCTGTCATGTGCTCCTCCTTTTCTTCTTCTCTCTCTCTTTCTTTCTTTTTTTTGGGGGGGAGAGGCATTTAATATATACATAATTTTTTAAGCCACCTTCATGGAGTATGTTAGGGTATTAGTTTAAAGGGGCACCAGAGCATTATTCTTGACTTTGGATTGAACCATCAATTTTGACAAAACTATTTTTTGACAAAACTCTAGGCCATTTAAGCAAAAGCCCAGGGATGCATAGCCCCTGAGATCTGTTCTTGTGATAAAATTCCAAGATTCCCTGAGATTCCAATCACATCACAGACTCCCCCCCAAATCTCCTCACAGCATCATCATGGGAGCAGCAGGAGGGAGTGTGTCCCCTCACCTGTGGCCAGGTGATCAGCCTGCATGCCCCTTCTCTGGGGCCTGGGGTCTGTCCACTCAGCCACACTCCTCACATATTTCTCCCCTGGTGATTGATCTATTCCGGCCGCCATTCCTGAGAACATCATAAACACTGTCCGACATTTCCAGCAGTCACCTTGAGGTTCTCACAGCCATAGCGGCCAGGGCATCCGTCTTAAAGAAAGACTGTTGCTGTCTTTGCCGTGATCGAAAATAGTCTCTTCCAGCCCATAAAGTACAGGCTACAAATTCATAACATGCACCGCCACCTGGCCACATGTCTGCCCGCAGCAGAATGCCAAATGTGTGCAGGTACGTGCTGTGTCCCCTGTCCCCAGCTCCTGCAGGCAGTGCGGGCAAGTGACCGTGCTGAGAGGCAAGGAGGGGATCAGCCGAGGAAACCGTCTGTAAGGCTCACCGAACATAAGGCAGTGTCTCCATCCTCACCCCAAATCCAGCTGTCTCTGCAAAGAAAACCCTGGGGTGATGAGTGCCTGTCTGGTCCCCAGAAATCCCTCAGGGTCCCGTCCCCCTGCATTCCTCTTGCTTCCACCTCTCGCCTCAGTTCCCTGCGGTCCCTTCACTAATGACCCAATTCGTCAGAACCCCCGTCTGGTCAGACCCAGTGTCTGCTCAGAGGAGTCCAGGTTTTGTTTTCAGATTTAACCTAGAATTTCAGGGTTTGGGGGGGTCAGGAGGTCACTCCCAGCACATTATTCACCTCTCAGGCTTTTATAAAGTTCCAAATAAAACTTAACTTTGAGATATTATGCCATCTTGAGCCCAAGCCAGGATGAAATCAATTGGGAATGTCAAAGGCAGATGAAGGGAAGCCAAAGACCTTTTTTTTTTTTTTTTGTCTAAAGAAGGGAAAGTGCACACAGGTGAGTCTGAAGGAGTGAGGAAATGGGGAGTCTGTGGCATCCAAGAGGTAAACACAGTGCTCAGCCTGAGACCCTGCTGCCTCAGGCTCCCGGGTCCCTGGCCTCGGTCCTCATCAACAGCCATTGCCAGCCCCCAAGACTGCCGTGTGTGTGCACTGCCCACCTATCCCCTGTGGGCCTCTGCACAGCTCCCCACATGTCAAGAGCCCATGGGGGGTGGCTGTGTGAAGGCAACAGAAGCTAATCTTTGAAAGGTTCATAGTGGGGGCTGTCACCGTGAGAAGGCAGTCAGCTGGTTCTTGTCCCCAGCCTCTTGTACTCCGGGGGACTGTCCCGCCAGAGCTGGGACTGCCTGGCCAAGCTCTCTCACTGCACCTCTGTTAAGAAATGGCAACCTTGGCTTGGCAAGAGCGCAGTGGTTACCGCACTAGCCACATGCACTAAGGGTGGCGGGTTTGAACCCGGCCAGGGCCAGCTAAACAATGACAACTACAACAAAAAGTAGGCATTGTGGCTGGTGCCTGTAGTCTCAGCTACTTGAGAGGCTAAGGCAAGAGAATTGCTTAAGCACAAGAGTTGGAGGTTGCTATGACCTGTGATGCCATAGCGCTCTATGAAGGGCGACATAGTGAGACTCTTGGTGATCTTTGGAAAGTCATCAATGACTTGTATATTTAGAGGAATCTCAACCAGAATTATACATGAATACGAAGCACCATGCATCTTAGCAGTAACGTCGTGTGTGCGTGTACCCGCTGTACTGGAGTCACCAAGCCGCATCACTAGTGAGCCTCGACTTGAGGAGTCTGCCCTGTGGGAAAGTTGGATGATTAGCCCACGAAACTTAGAAGACTGTGATTGTTGTAGCTGAATAGGGAGGCAAGGAGAGGGCTCCTTCTGTTTCTAGAATCTGCATTCTAGTTCTGGATGTAAAAATTATGTAAGAAATGAACTTCATAATTAAAATATGATAATAAGTTAAAGTACTTTGCAGGATTCTTTGGGAAACATGACATCCTGATGCGCAGAGATCCCAGATACACACTGTGTGATTTCCCTCACCATTGGCCCCAGCAGGTGGGAATTTGGCCCCTGCCTGCCCAGGACAGCAGCTGTCCTGAGTTTACAGCATCAGGGGCCTCACCTGTGACTCGCTCCCATCTCAGCCTCCAGACTCAGCACTCAGCCCTGCTGGTACCTTTTCTGGCTCTTGTGAATTTGGACAGGCGACATGCCGGGTCTCCGTGATGGTGCTGCCAGGTCGTTGTTTGTTATTTATTCCACAGTTAGATTTCTGATTTCTGACTCGACACCCTTACGCTGCATTTAGGTAAGGGTAATCCTCGTTTGTTACCATCTGTCTTTACACAGACATGCCTGAAAATCTTGTGCAGTTTTATTTTTTGTTATCTTTTATAATTGATGCTGCAATGAGGGCTAGGAAGCTTCTGCACAAAAAGCAATGAGGAATAATCGTAGTACTCACTGCAGTGACCACAGGACTGTGGGTGCAGAGCACAAAGTCGCCACCTAGGCTGGGGTGGCATTCTCCCGGTCACCACAGCACCAAGCCATAAACCCTCCTCCTACTTTACACATAAGACCAATGTGGGCTCAAGCTTAAACAAACTTTCCAAGGAAGCAGCAGAGCAGATCCAGGGCAGGTGATGCTTTAGGCCAGGTTAGGGTCCCTGTGAGCCCTGGTGGTGTCCCTGCTGATCTCCAATCTCGTGGTGCCTCGTCTTCCACAGCTCAGAGAAACTGGCAGGCCCTATGGCACAATTTATCCTCCCAGCAACTCAGCTCCCCTACAATGACAAGGACCCTCACCAGAGAGGACAGTTGCAGTGAGCCAATAGGGCAGCTCAGGGCCCAAAAGGCGGGCTCTCTGCTGCAGGCCATTTTATCTGTCATCGTTTCATCTCATCCTCATTTCTGGGTCTGTGTATGTGGTTGATGTAGTCACTTAACAGACCCAGAATGGACCTTTTCCCAGACCTGGTAACACTCAGATCAAATAGTAATGGCCACTTTTTAAAAACTGTTTCAAATATTCCTCAAGTAAGGTCACAATGTGTTAGAGACATTGGACCAGAGGGCCCCAGTGCTGACGTCGACCTCTGGTGTGGAGACAGGTGGTCCTGGGAGTGCCCTTCCCCCTTCCTCACTGTCTGGATCCTGTTAAGTAATTTACAGCCAATTCCATTATTTCCCTTGACACTCTTGCTACAGAAGCTCTCTTTTAGAGAAGGGATTCATTCTTCAAATGTAATGTTATTTTAAATATTGTACAGGAGTCCATCCTCTCTCTAAAATAAAGAATGAAGAGTTATTTGTAATTCATTTCCCCAACATCCCTGCCTTCTAATCAAAATCTCCCCAGGTCCCACAGACCCAGAGAACCACCCAGCACCTGTCTGGTGGGCTTAATTAACCAATTCATGTTTGCACTCGTCAAGGGACAGAAAGGGTCAAATTGCTCTATTTAATACAATGTATAACACGGGGTCTCAAACCCAAAACCACTGAGCTTGGGTGCAGCCAGTGGGAACTGGAATCTGCATTCTAGTTCTGGATGTAAAAATTATGTAAGAAATGAACTTCATAACTAAAATATGACAAGTTAAACTACTGGGAAACATAACATCCTGATGAGCAGAGATCCCATATACACCCTGTGTGACTTCTGACGCTAGAAGACTGTGGACATCGTTCCAGGTATCGTGTTAAGTTGATACTGACTGTGGTTTAACGCTTTGCTTGTTAATTTGCGGGTGACTTGTAGATCTGCAGGGCTCGGGGTCATCTGTGTGTCTTACAGTTGAAACTCCCAGAGGAAAACAGTTAGTTATTCATCCTTTGAACAGCAGAGAAACTGGTGTCAGCTCGCTCTGAGTGGCTTCCTGACGTGACGCCCTCTGCCCCTGGCTGACCCCTCTGTCCCGGTGCTAACACTGTGCTCTGTGTCTTTTCTACCTCCCTGGATACAACAGTATTGTGGAAGCAGATCATCGAGCGCAATGGTGGGATCCTCTCCAACACCCTGAACATCAGCTGTCTGGCCAAGATCACCGACGGCTTTACCCAGAGACACATAGTGGAGGTCGTTAAGGAGGTGCTCACAGACAGACGAGTCCGGCAGCAAGCTCAAAGGCCACTTACTGCAGCCGAGTTCACTTTGGTGATAACCGGCATCAACCCAGTGTTCAGAGAGGAAGAAGAGACCCTGAAGGTAAGCCCAGGCCGGATGGCCAAACCCCGCAGCAAACCCGCATCTCGTCACCTCCTCCCTCCGGTCTCCTGGGTGTCATGAATTTGAACTGTGCCATGGATGATGAAATTTGAAAGCTTGGTTATTTTTGGATTATAAAATCTTTTGAGCTGTGGCAGGAAAGCATGTGTCTGCCATGTTTTAGGAGAATCATGATTTGTGACCTTAGAAACTAACAGCCAAATTGCAGAACTAAGCAGCAGCTCCAGTCCACGGGGTCCTGACATGCACATGCACACACAGGCTGTCGTCACGACGCTTCGTATCAGGGAACATGCTGCATAGATGAAACCATTCCCTAAATTGCAATTTCAAACTCCTGCTGTTTTGTCCCATATTTGCCACTTTTCCGTTTTCAGTTCATTTGCAATAGGAAACCACAGAGAACTCACCAAAATTTAGTTTTCCAATGTCTGCATATTGGAAACATTGGAATATTCTGAGATATTCACAGAACTTTCTAAACCTGGAGGGAACTTTGAGAATCATCTCTTCCAACTCCCCCTTTTATGAGAAGACACAAAGTTGATGAGAGTCACCTGCTTCTTCATTTACAGAAGTGGCCCAAGACACAAGCGCGGGTGGAGCCCTAGGCTTGATGCCAAACCAGTGCACCCTCCTCAAACTGCACCTGCTCTTCATTTGGGTTTTTTGTTTGTTTGTTTTTTCTTTTTGCAGTTTTGGCTGGGGCCGGGCTTGAAGCCGCCACCCCCAGTGTATGGGGCCAGCACCCTACTCCTTGAGCCACAGGCACCACCCATCACCTGCTCTTCTTTAAATCAAGATGAATTCAGTGGTGTCCTCTTTCTGAACATAGTTGCCTTGACCAAGGCCAAAGGCAAGGGAAGAACATTACATCCACTGAATTAAAGGCTGCCATAGCATTGGTGGTGCAATCACCAGAAACAGGGTTGAAAGTCTCAGTCAAGCCTCTCACCCCTGGGAACTTGCTTAAGATGAAGAAAATTGCCCCACACAACGTATCATTTTCCTACCAAGTCTATAAACTGTGTCTGTCCTGGTTTGCCCCTAATGCTTCAGTGGAGGTAGAAATTAGCCATAATATGATTCCAGCAATAATGGTCTATGACAGGGGTTGGAAAACTATTACCTTCAAGGTCCAGATAGTGAATATTTCAGGTTTTGAAAGTCATGCAGTCTCTCTCACAACTATTCAACTCTGCATCATGATACCAAAGCCTCCATACACGAAACAGAAATGAAGACGTATGGCTGGGTTCCAATAAAACTTTCTTTGCAAAAGCAGGCAACAGGCCAAATTTGGCCCATCAACTATATTCTGCTGTCCCCTTCTCTATCAAAACTGAAAAAAAAATATTTTTAACTCCAGCTGAGTTTTTGCTAAACATCTGGATTAATATTCTTACTATTTAAATCTTATTCATCATAATTGCAAATATTTTTCTGCTTCAATGATGTATTACATGTTTTTTTCTGAAATTCCCAACTTTTTTCTTTCTAAAAATATTAACTTTTCTCCTTATATTGAGGATTTAGATTTAGGATGTTAAAACCGGCTCAGTGCCTGTAGCTCAAGCAGCTAAGGTGCCAGCCACATACACCAGAGCTGGCAGGTTCGAATCCAGCCTGGGCCTGCCAAACAACAATGACAACTACAACCAAAAAATAGCTGGGCGTTGTGGCGGGCACCTGTAGTCTCAGCTACTTGAGAGGTCAAAGCAGGAGACTCACTTAAGCCCAGGAGTTGGAGATTGCTGTGAAGCCATGGCACTCTACCCAGGGCAACAACTTGAGGCTCTGTCTCAAAAAAAAAAAGGATGTTAAAACCTATTCTTTCTCTTAGCTGGGTTTTTAACTTTCCAAAGTGATCTCTAGAGGTTTTCCTATTTGGCATTATAGGTCTGATTATACTATTCCAGAGAAGGAAATACTATCATTTTATGACCTGGGATGAGAATGTACATGTTTTGCACACCCATTCTTGGCGTGTCTTACCCCTTTATTCATGTTTTAAGAAAATGAATCATTTTCTCAGCACTACCCTTTCCCCACAGGCCACATCTGCTTCCATCTCAGTCCTAGTACTCAGCACCACACCTAACCCCAAGTGATATTCAGTAAGCTCATTTAGGGACACATTTATTGAGCAGATGGATGGATGGAGTGACACCATCACACCCTTGAATAACGTGATACCATTGCTGTAGTTGCTTATAATGAGGAAAGCCCTGAGAAATTTTACCTAATCATCCTCCTGACAATGTATCAGACTAAGGTCTTGCAGATTCTCCAAGCACATTCTACACTCCTCCATGGATATGATGAAGAAAGTATTTAACCATAGTAAGGATACAAATTATAAAAATGTCAGCTAATACTGACCTACTGCTCACTGTGCGCCAGCCACTATCCACTCACCTCGGCCTCACCAGCTAATACTGACCGACCGCTCACTCTGCACCAGCCACTATCCACTCACCTCGGCCTCATCAGCTAATACTGACCGACCACTCACTCTGTGCCAGCCACTATCCACTCAGCTCAGCCTCATCAGCTAATACTGACCGACTGCTCACTCTG
>NW_003852528.1:980427-1003169 GCF_000181295.1 Otolemur garnettii | reverse complement strand
CTCATCAGCTAATACTGACCGACTGCTCACTCTGTGCCAGCCACTATCCACTCACCTCGGCCTCTTCAGCTAATACTGACCGACTGCTCACTCTGCACCAGCCACTATCCACTCAGCTTGGCCTCATCATCACCCTCTTTTGCAAATGAAAGGGTTAATAGTGACTGGCACATTACCAGTCAACAGGTATTAACTGACATTTTTTTTCTTTATTGTTAAGAGTACTCTAGTGATTTCATGTCATTCTGATCTTTTCCCGAATTTGTGTTTTCTTTCAGAGCTGGTATGCCAAAACCCCTCTGGGTAAAAAGCGAGCCTTGGCATTAATGGAAGATGGACGAGAAAAATCAAAGGATAAAGGGAAAAAGAAAGAGAAGAAAGGGAAAAAGGGGAAAAAGAAGAAGTAATGCTTTTCTGAGGACCCATCTCTGAGTCTCCTCTGGGGTGGAGATGGCCCCAGCTCCAGAGAGAAGCTCCCCATCATGGTTCTGATGAAACCCCCCAAAGAAGACACTTGGAAAGGTGCAGCAGCACTGGCTCCCCACACAATGCTCCGTCATGCCCAGAGGTGGCCTGACGCCGAGCCGGGTGTCCATAATAATCGTTTCTGTAGCTTAATCTACATCACGTTTCTGCATAACTAAAATACACTCTTCACACACTCCACGATCTTTCCAAGTCGGATGCTTCATCCTGTCAGTTATCAAATTTAAAATTTGATAGAGAATATTCTAATTTGACTGCTAGTCAGTAGTGGATAGATAATCATCAGTACACTAGCTCTTCATTAATCCATGCGTGCTATACAGTATCTTGCACATATTTTAATAAATTAATTATTTTCTCTAGTAACATATTTTATATGATGGAATAAAGTTCTTGTCCTTGAACCGACTGAGTAATTTGATTGGTGGAGCTGAACTATTTCAACATCCTAATTTTGAAAGGGAGGTAATTAATGTCCAGGGTCATGCGGCCAGCACTGGGCACGCTGGGTGGAGGTCGTGGCCCGGTGTAGCGTTCATTGCAAGCACAGAAACACTGGCAAGCCAATGACTGGGCAAAACCATGACATAAAAATAGAGTAAGTTCACCCAAAGGAGGAAGCCATGGTAAAGAAGTAAAAACTGGTAAATGAGAAAAAGATGAAAGAGTTGAAAATCTATGGTCAAAATGTTCAAAAGAGAAATTTAAATTTTATAAGAACATGAATGATTATTGGTGGAAGACTGCAAGTCACCCACTTCCAAACTGTGGTGAGAACACGACCAAAGGCAGCAGACTTATGGGACAGAATTTTAAGAACACCCTGTCAGGTAGTTGGGGTTATACCACAGAGATTCATAAATCTCCCACTCCACAGCCCAGGGTAGCTTCCCAGTGTGCCCAGGATTTCCAGTAGCTTGGATCACCGATGCCCAAGATGACTAATGGTTTCCAAGTGTCTTCTGGCCATCAGCCTGTCCCCTTTAGCCTGTGGCCTGCACACAGTAGGCTGACACAAATCAGGACAAACAGATGGTCACAGGGTGTTGGGATGGCTAGTCCTGCTCCCCAGCAGCTAATCCCCTGATCATCCTCTTGGACTAACTGCTGCCTTCTTGGTGCCCCTTTCGTAGACGTCCCTTCTCATCACCAAGGATCCCAGTGTCCCCAGACTCTGGGCCTGACCTCCACTGACCCACTTCAGACAATGTCTTGCCAGATCCCAGTGTGGCCTGAGAGCTGACAGACTCCCTACCCTGACCTCTGAGAGCAGGTGTACACTCATGTCTCCAAGACGGTTCCGCCAAGATCCTTTCACACACCATGGGAAGAAGAGCGTTGCTTATGCCCCAAGGAAAAGGCCTCAAGTCTCTGGGATTTGATGTTCGTTGCAAAGTGACGGGGTCTGCACTGTGAACAAATGGCAATTGTGAGGGTAGAAGCCAACACCTTTTTAAATACCAGTTAACTTGGTCTTAGTTTAAGCACGCCTTTTTTCAGAATTCATACAAATCTCTGTTGACAGAGTTTAAAAAGTAATTAAATAATGAAAATATGATGGTCAGCTTTAGAGTACTATTCAGTAGAACTTACTGCCAGGATAGAAAGTTCTAGATCTTGCTCTCCCAGTGGGAGCAGCCAGTGGTCACATGTGCCTACTACACATTTGAAATGTGGCTTGACGAACTGAATGTCTAATTTTAGTCAATGGTAGTATCTTTTAAACAGCCACATGTGCTAGTGTGACTACTGCATAGGAGCAGCTTCAGAGCAGCTTGAGCCCTAACTTGCTCTGTTTTGTCCCAGGGCACTAACGTGGAGACTACAGGTCCCTCCTGTCTTCTCCCACAGCTTGACTCGCTGCCCTTCCCAGTGTGAGGTCTGGGCACTTGTCACACAGGGTCCCTGAGCCTGGTCTGCAGCCCCCGCCAGTCCCGGCAGCTCCCCCTGCTGGCTTCAGGTGCACAGGGTTTCCACCTGCCCCAGGTCAACCCCTGCACGTCCCTGCCCACCGCACAAGAGCCTGGCGCACCAGGGCTGGCTCAGGTTGGTGTTAACATCCTGGCCTCCTGCTCTGCGTGGAGTGGGTGTGGAAAGGGTGAGTACACAGGTGCGTACACACACGCGCTTCTTTGACACAGATGGTGAGGTCCTATACGTACTGTCCACCCCTTTGTTCTTGTCACTGGATAATGTAATGCTTCAGAATCTTGTCTCCTATCAGCTCATCAGGACTGGCCTCGTGTTCTATTTCCTACGCTGCACCCCACTCTGCGGGTGTTCCTCAGTCTGTTTCCTCCGCCCGTGCTTGGCACTTCGATTATTTCCACCTTTTGCTATTCCATCCACACTGCAGTAAATGACCTCACATCCCATTTGTAGGCATGAACCCAAAAGATCCGTGGTATAAATTCCTAGAAATTACTGAGCCAAATACCCTGTATGTTTTTCACTTGGGTGACCGCTGCCAGACGTCCTCTAAAGGGGGTCCAGCAAACCTCTCACCCGTGTAGGAGACTCACCTCGGTGTCCACCTCGTCTTCCACAGACAGGCCCCAGATTTCCCGAGCCCGATGGTGCCCTGAAAACCCAAAGTCCTCCTGGAAGGCCAGGCAGCGGTGAGCTGCGCTCCCACTTCTAATTGACATGACACAGAGACGGAACCGTGACAGCCCCCATGGGAGGAAACAGAAGGGGATCACGGAGGGCAGGCGGAGGGCTGGGTGGGAGGAGAGGACACAGACCCTCAGAGCTCTGCCAGAGTATCGGCCATTCCTGGCCCATTATGTGACAATTAGCTCCTCTTGAGCATGTTCTGAAGTGGAGGGGACAGTAATTAATGTCATTAACCCTCATTAAGGGAGCATGCTGCAGAATGGAATCTGATTAAAGTGGAATTTGGGCTTTCATGGCACTGCACTTAGGAGTGTATGGGTCCCAGGTCCAAAACCGTGTCCTGACGTCACAGCATTGCTCAAATGACTCTCCTGAGAAGGTCGGGGCCTAAACACCTATGTTCAAAAGAGCAAGTTTAAAACCCCAATGCTGAAGAGCCTGCTTTTGAGACTCTTCCAGATATATACCCATAGTTAATACAAAGTCAGCAATCAGGGTAGGGGGTCACAGGGCTATTTCACAAGAGTGACACTATTTTTAGCCACTCACACTACAGGACCCAAACCATTGACATAAGCGGCTTCTAATGTCCTTGAAAGTCTTGACATTTTGCCGTAAGAGAGGCAAGGGTGATGCTAACAAAGGCCGAGGAAGCGATAAGCGACTGGGGCAAACCAGCAGCATCTGCCTACACCATGAGATTTGGACAGTCAGGACCTTCACCCAAAACGTGTGTCTCAAAGCACCTGAAACCCCATCACCAGCATCTCCCAGTGGCTCACACACGGTGACCTTGACAGCCCCACCTCCTGCAGGTGCATAGCCACAGCAAGCCAGTGCTTCTGTGCTGGTCCCTGTGCCTTTCCTCAAGAGCCCTCTGTGCACTCGCACCATGCCAGGCTGGGGTACAAGAGCACAGGGGTTCAGCCTCGTGGGGAAGGAGACTTAAATAAAATGGTCGCACTGATGAATGAGGTGGGCCAGACAGGGGCAGGGCGTGTGCACCAGGGAGGCCAACCTAGTCCGAGGGAGCAGGCTGCACAGTGCCTGACTTCACCCCTGCAAGAACCTTCCTGGATGGAGCTTCTGAGACTTTATGGGGAAGCTCCACATCTGCCTCTTCAGCTCCGGCTAACAGCTGCACTCAGCACCTCTGCAGTCACCTGAGTTGGAGCATTCAGAGTCCCTGTGCAGGGACTAGAGACGAGAGGTGCTTACTGCCTCCTAGCTGTTCAGTGGACAGCACTTCTCCCGCTGAGCCTGGACAGGGGAGTGAGGACTGAAGAGCACAGGGAAGCCCTGGTGGAGGAGGTGAGGACTGAAGAGCACAGGGAAGCCCTGGCTTCTCCACCACACGCTCCTTCTATTTTCTGACGCCTGGCTCATCTCCCAGGGCAGCTGACCCGGGTCCTCCACGCAGCAAACACGCACGGTCCCTCACTCTTCTTCTGGCCACCAGACTACCTGTCTCAGACACAAAGTCTCTGCAGCCAGTTCCAGGGGGTCAGAGCAAGGGCCCTGAGGGTCCCAAACACTGAATCTGACTCCTGCCCTACCCATCTCCGAGAGCGCACAGTGGCCCCTTTTCCTCCTAGGCCGTAGTGGGGGAGAATCAGGCGGTGACAGGCAGTGCTCCAGGCACAATGCCCACTCAGGCAGGTTCTCCACAGTCACTCGGGGTGCCCAAAGTAGCCCTGCCTCCCTCACACCACAGGTGCCACGGGCGGCCTCTGCCTTCCCAAAATGAAAGTAGGTGATGTGATGGGAGGGGAGCAGCTCCTGCCTCCTCAGGGCCAGGGCAAAAGTGTCCTCAGAGCATCACTGCTGGGGCTCTCTGTAGCCCCCACCTGTGCAGTGTGACTCACACCAGCTCCATCTCCGGAGCCCTGAGCCAGCCTCCCCCTATGGCCTCAGGGAAACCCCACTGGGCTGTGCTGGGTCCAATTTCTCCAAACTTCCGAGTAACCTTGGGCAATACAGCCACACATGTACATGCACATATACAGCACAGCACATGCTGTACACACCACACACTCCGACACACGGCACGCACAACACCACGCCACACATGGCACGCACTCCACACACGGCACACACTGCACACACGGCACGCACAACGCCATGCACTCCACACACGGCACACACTGCACACACGGCACACACAACGCCACACACTCCACACATGGCACGCACTCCACACACGGCACACACTGCACACACGGCATGCACACACCACACACTGCACACTGGGCACACACATGTCACACACTCCACACCCGGCATGCACACATCACACACTGCACATGTGTATGCACATAAACGTGTGCAGCGTACAAGCCACACAAACTATATACACATCAAACACTACACAGACATGCAACACACACATGATACATACAAATATGCCACTCCCTACACACACATACACACGTATCATGCATACACATACCCCATGCATGCGAGCTCAGAAACACTCACACATGCGTACGTGCACACACGTGCAGTCCCACAGCCACTGTTATTTCCTCAGTGGGGTTGACGGCAGGTTCCTCAACCTGAGCCTCAGGCCTCTCTCCCCAGGGATGCAGCAAGGACAGGAGCTCTAAGGGGGTGCTGAGCAGGTGCCCCGGGTGTGTTTACTGTTTACAGGAAAACAGTGGCTTCCTGCTCCTCGTGGGAGTCAGCGGAGACCCCAGCTGTGGCAGGAAAGGCTGACGCAGAACCCCCACGGTGCCCAGCTGCACCCTGAGCACAAGAAGGGCAGGAAGGGCCACTGCTGCTCCCAGGAGAGCCCCAGGGATGGTCTCCACGCTGGACACGCATTTCCCCTTGACCGGCTAATGCACTTTCCAGGTCACACTGAGGCTCCACCAGCCACAGGTCTTCCAGCAGAAGGGAGGCCAGACATGGGGTGAGGACTGAAGAGCACAGGGAAGCCCTGGCTTCTCCACCACACGCTCCTTCTGTTTTCTGATGTCTGGCTCATCTCCCAGGACAGCTGACCCGGGTCCTCCACGCAGCAAACACGCACGGTCCCTCACTCTTCTTCTGGCCACCAGACTACCTGTCTCAGACACAAAGTCTCTGCAGCCAGTTCCAGGGGGTCAGAGCAAGGGCCCCGAGGCCCCTAAACACAGAATCTGAGTCCTGCCCTACCCATCTCGTTCTCCAAGGGTGTGCAGTAGGCCTATCATAGGGAACCCCAAGAAGCCACATTTCTTTCCTCACTCAAGTCCCAGAGTTACCTCCACGAGCAGCTTTCTAGCTTTGCACTCCTATTTGCACTTCTTCAGACAGAAGCATTCCAAATATGAGGGACCCAGAACCCCTTGTCTGGTGTCAGTCCTGAGGGTGGTTTGTGGTGAGCCGAGTGGTGGCCAGGCCCACCAGGCCTTGCAAACTGGGCTTGGGATACATCTTTGAGAAGACCCTCAAAGTCCCTATGGCAAAGTCACACCCACACACAGAACGTTCAGGACAGACACCCTGAAAGTTGCAGACCCGATGCTCACACACTTAAACGGCTACAGCTGAGCACCCCGTGCTCCCACAGGCATGTGACTGTCCGATCTCCCTGGCTCATTCTAAGCCCAAGAGTTACAGAATTTGAGCTAGAGCCTCTCTGATCCGAGGTCTCCTCATTGCGGCAGGGAGCAACACTGCCCGGGAGCTCTGCTGGCTGCCTACACTGCCATCTGAGTCTGGCTGCCGGCGGGCCATCTGGAGGCAGCCCCGGCCCCAGGGAGAGGGGTCTCTGCATCACCCTGGAGGCTGCGAGCACTTCCCTCAAAGCCAGCATCTCACCGGCTCTGCTTCCTCAGTCACCTCTGTGTCCTGCTGTCTGTCTCTCTGGCCTTGCTTTCTTTTTTCTAGGCCTTTGCTGCCACCAACATGGGCATATGTATCTGTTTTCCATCCTCCCCTGTGCTGCACTAGAATGTGAGATCCCACATGAGCGGGCTGCTGCTCCCTGGGCTTGCTGTGCTGTCCCCGGAGACTAGGAGAGTGCGGTCAGAGATGGTGCTGTAAACAGGAACGGCATGTGAGGTGGTGCAGCCTGGCTCCCACTGCTGCTGCCAAGAAACTCTCAGGGATGCAGCACAGGAAGAGCTTCTTGGCCATTTCAGTCCAGCTGGGGCCGCAGGAGGCCTTAACTCAGATTCATCCAGGCCAAAGGCGCTGCCATCTTCACGGTCACCCTGGGCGTCAAACTCTAGCCCACAGGTGAGGAAGGGAGAGCACAGGAGGCTGGTGGAGGGGCTGTGAAGGGGCGGGTAGAGTATCCACATTCCCCCCTGCTCGCTACACCCAAGTGCACGGGAGGGGGAGACCCGGGAACGGTGAAAAGCTACCTGCGAATTTCACATCAGGGCCTCAAGTTCACACCTTCAGGGAAGTGTCATTCTCAAGCAAAGGCACTAAAGACAGCTGGGTGGCAGGGCGGATGGACAGTCAGGCAGGCAGGGGCACACTCCCTCCGTCACCCGTTAACACGTGATGTCTCACCACCTTTGTCCTTGTTGTGCTGCTTATAACAGAACGCCCCAAACTGAGTAACTGGCAAGGAACAGGAATTGGGTTATGACAGGTTTGGAGGCTGGGGAGTCCACCTAAGGCTGGTGCTGTGTCTGGTCCGGGCCATCTGGCGACGGGGACCCTCTGCCGAGTCCCAAGGTGGTGGGACATGGGTTGGAAAGGGGGCTGAGTGTGTGGGCCTCTTTCTCCTCTGTGAAGACACACGTCCCGGTCCCGGATAATGCATTAACCCACTAGCCAGTGGATGGATTGATATATTCATGAGGGCTCTGCCTCCTATAAGCCCAGCTCCAGGGACTGCCACACTGGGGTCTAAGGTAAAAATGAATTTTGGAGCGGACAAATATTCAAACCATAGCACACATGATGCCTGAAAATGCCGTTACAGACTCGTTCTTTTGAAATAACGATTTCTAATAGTCTTTTGTCAAAACACAAATGTCTGCGAGAGGGGTATACACTCTTCTTGAATTATGACCCAGTGAGAAGAGAGCTCAACCCGTCTGTTACTGACAGGTAGAGATAAGATCGACTTTTAGACCAGGGCTGGGGATGCTGCCGGCTCCCGCCAGCCCTTCTCAGGCCTGTCGCCTTTCGCAGAGGGAACCAGGGCCCTGCCATCCAGCACCCTCAGTGAATTTTGCATGGCTCTGCCCTTCACATAAATGGAAGTGAAGAGTGGAGAGTCTTCTGCGCGCGGCTTCCTTCAGCCAGCGCTGTGCTCGCCCCGCGTCTCTTCCGCCTCCCTGCAGGCGGCAGCAGCTCGGGCATTTCCGTCCCTGGTTAGTGCCCCCTGCAGAAACCACACCTAGGACTTTTTATTTTACTGTCGACAAACACGTGCCTTCCTTTGTCCAGTTTGGGGCTGATATCAACATGCTGCTGTGGACACCCGCGCGCACCTCTCTCTGCACACAGGTGAGCACACTGCGTTTCGGGGCTCACCTGTAAGAGCTGCCGCAGACCCCGAGCACCTCCCACGGGGTCCTCAGTGTCCACGATCTGCCTCCCGCCGCCCAGCTGCGCCCCCACAGCAGCGTGTGCAGACTCCACTGCTCTCCGTCCTCCCCACTCGGTGAGGTCGCTGTTCTCACTGTCCCCACCCTGGAGGGGGTGTAGCAGTCTCACACATGGGTTAGTGCCCTTTTCACAGATGACTGCTGAGATTCACATGCTTTTTACACGCTCAGCGATCATTTGGATAAACTTTTGTAAAACGCCTATAGAGCTGATTTTCTACTTTTCTGTTGCCCATCTTTCTTACCGATTTTGAATTTCTTTCTGTGTTCTAGACAGAAGCTATTTACAGGTACATAATTGTGAATATTGTCCCCCTTACTGTAGCATTCTCTGACTGTCCTAACAGCATCTTTTGATGAAAAGAAGTTCTTTTTTTTTTTTGACACAGAGTCACACTTTGTCACCCTTGATAGAGTGCCGTGGTGTCACAGCTCACAGCAACCTCCAACTCCTGGGTTTAGGCAATTCTCTTGCCTCAGCCTCCCGAGTAGCTGGGACTACAGGCACAGGCCACAACATCAGTCTATTTTTTGTTGCATTTTGGCTGCAGCCTTGGTATATGGGGCCAGAACCCTACCCACTGAGCCACAGGTGCCACTGGAAAAGAATATTAATGCAACTTAGCTCATCAATTTTTCCTCTGAGGTTATGGCATTTTTGTGTTCTGTGTAAGAGCTCTTTGTCCATCTCAAGATATGAAGCTATTGTTTCTAATATATTCAGAGATTTTATTGCTTCATTTATCACATTTATATCTACCATTTCTCCTGGGATTGATTTTTGTTTATGGTTTAAGTTTTATTTCTTATCCACATGAATATACAATAGACCAAATTGCCTGGTACCATTTATTGAACTGACTGTTCTTTTCCCAACTGCTTTGCAAAGTCCTCTCTCTGTCATCGAAAATAATTGTTACCAGGTGCAGTGGCAAACACCTGTAGTCCCTGCTACTCGGGAGGCTGAGGGGGGAGGATCACCTGAGCACAGGAGTTTGAGGCCATAGCTGGGCCACACAGTGAAACATCATCTCTTTTAAAAAGTATTAAAAACTATTAAAAAATAAAAACAAGTGTTCATATATATAATGACTTGCTGTGGCTCCTCTCTTCTGATCTCCTAGATCTAATTGTCTATCATTCTGCCAGTACAATGCTGGACTAGGACTACTGTAGCTTACTATCATTATTTACAGAGTAATTTTTTACCCACCTTATTTTTCTCCAGAAATGTCTCAAGTGTGTTTGACACTTGGCATTCTAAATGAATTTATAATCATATTGTCCATTTCCACCTTCCAAAATCTTATATTTAAATGTGGATTATGTTGAAGCCATAGGTCAATTTGAAAACAGACATCTTTACATTATTGAGTTTTCCAATCCATGAAAGTAGTGTTTCCCAGCATTTGATTCAGCCTTTTAAATTTTCTTAACAATGTTTCTAATTTTTGGTAGAGAAATCTTACATATCTTTTCTTAGATTCACTTCTACACATTCAATAATTTTGTACTATAAATTTCTTTTAATTTTGCCATATACATGTTTGTTACTGATACATAGAGATAGGGTTGACTTTTATACCTAGCAACAAGCTAAACTTAGTATCTAATTTTAATTATCTATTTGTAGATTCTTTGGAGGGGTTAATGGCCATCATATTGTCTTTGAAAATGAAAGTTTTATTTATTTATATGAAAAAAAATTTTTTTGAGACAGCACCTCAAGCTATCTCCCTAGGTAGAGTACTGTGGCATCACAGCTCATAGCAACCTCCAATTCCTGGGCTCCAGCGAGTCTCCTGCCTCAGCCTCCCAAGTAGCTGGGACCACAGGTGCCCGCCACAATGCCTGGCTATTTTTTGGTTACAGCCATTATTGTTGCTTAGCAGGCCCAGGCTGGATTCAAACCCACCACCTTAGGTGTATGTGGCTGGCGCCTTAGCCACTTGAGCCACAGGCACCGAGCCTGAAAATCTTATAATTTATATTTCTTTTTCTTGCTTTATTGCACTGGCTTGGCCCTCTAGTTAAGATGCTAAAAAGAAGTGATAATACACAGCATCCTTGTTTCAGATCTCAACAGGAAAATGTTCAATATTCTATCATTAGTACAAAATTTGACATAGTTTTATTTTAAACATACTTTATCAGACTTAGCTAAGAATATATACCAACTTATATTAAATACTTTTTCTGCCTCGATTTGTAACTGTGAGCTGCTCCGTAGGACGCTGACACACCAAGGCAGAAAGAGTTTAACATCAGAAGGCACCATGCAGGAAGGAGAATGAAATTTCTCAAATCCGTCTCCTTGAGAATTTGGGAGCCAAGATTTTTAAAGGTAATTTGTGGCTGACTGGTGGAGATGAACTCACAGAACTGAGAAGTAGAAATTGTCCTCCTGTGCTGAGTTGGTTCCCAGTGAGAGGGTCACAAGACCACGCGAGTCAGTTCTGTGGTGCAGGTTATTTATCTGGTTGGGCCAGTTGGTCCACCAGAATGCAGAGTCTACAAGACACCCCCAAAACCAGCCTCAGGTTTCACAAGGCTATTATCTTGGAAGCAATGAAGAAAGCTAAGAATCTCTATGACCATCCACTATGTGACTCCTGAATAGTGAGCAATTATAGGAAAGCAAAATAGTACAAAGCTGGACACACACACATGTATTTAACTGTGCCTCTACTTCGCAGAATTTAGGCACCTGCCATAATTCCTACCTTATGCCCTTCTTATTACATTTATAAAAGATGATTCTAAATTGACATAATCACATGACTTTCCTCTTCGTTTCATTCAATTAATTGAATGATTTTAATTGAATTTTATTGAAAGAATTATTGATTCACATGCTTTTAAAAAACAACAGAGAGAGAGATCTTCTGCACATTTTCCCCAGTCTCTCCTGGTGACATTTAGCACAACTATAGTATAATATTGTTGATACAACATACCGATTTTATACAGATTCCCACATGCAAGACTGTGCAATTATTAAGTTTTATACAGTTTTATCCCCTGTGCAGTTTCTGTGACCACAGCCAAGCTACAGACAACTCCAACACCACAGCCCCCTCAGGCTTCCCTGTTACACCCACATCCTCTCCCATCCTGCACCCCCAACCTTGGTGATCACGAGCTTGTTCACCATTTCTAAGACTTTGTTATATAAATGGAACAATACAGTTAGACACCTTTGAGGACTGGCTTTTCTTACTCAGCATGATTCCATGGGTATAATTCCCAGGCTGCTGCCTGTATCAAAGGTCTGTGGCCTTTTATTGCTTTACAATTTCCTGTGGTACAGATGCACCTCAGTCTGCTAACTTCTCACCTTTCAAAGAACAGCTGGGCTGATCCTAGTTTTTAGCTATTATACAAATAAAGCCACTTACGGGTATGTATACAGCTTTTTATAACTTTCTTCTTTCAGTAAATATAACTTTCCTAGTGAAAACCTGGGATAAAGGCCCAAGAGTGCACTTGCTGGGTCTTTGCATGTTTAGCTCTGTAAGAAATTGTCAGGAATATCAAAGTTCCAGAATGGCAGTGCCATTTCCCATCCCCAACTGTAGCGTCTGAGTGATCCAGTTTCTCCAGATCCTCCTTGGCATTCGAAGCCATCACTCATCGTTTAATTTACTCTTACAGGTGTGTGATCATTGGTGGATTTATAGGGATTAAACCAGTGTTGCTTTCTCAAATACAAGGTTATGTTTGTGACGTATTATCTTTCTTATAGATCATTTTATTTTCTTTGGAAATATTTGGCTTAGAATATTTGCTTCCATATTCTTAAATGAGACTGTCCTACAACTTCCTTCTCTTATAATGTTCTTATTACAACAGGTTTTCATATCAAGATCTCATGAAACCAGTAGTAAAATATTTTTTATTATTCTATTCTTAGTGAGAATTTGTGTAAGATTGCCACTTTTTTTGTAAAGATTTGGTAACATTCCAGGTGAATCCATTTAGAATTTTTTTGTGGAAAAGGTTTTAATTTACTATTTAATGCACTATATGACTCTTCAGATTTTCTATTTCTTCTAGTGTCAACTTTGGTAAGTTGTATTTATTAAGGAAATTTCATCAAGACTTTACCTTTTCTTTAGAAACATTTTCAAAGACCCAGTTTCTGGATTTGATGGCCATTTATTGTAATTTTCTTTTAGTTCCTGCTCTGTCACATTTTTTTTTCCTTCTTGGCATTTAATTGGCTGTTCTTTTTCTAACTTCTTGAGTATAGTTGGCCTTTTAATTTTTAGCCTTTCTTTTTGTTGGCACTATATATATTAAGACTTTTAAATTTTTTCTGAAAATATATCTCTTGGCTCGGCACCTGTGGCTCAAGTGGCTAAGGCGCCAGCCACATACACCTAGGGTGGCGGGTTCGAATCCAGCCCAGGCCCACCCAACAACAACGATGGCTGCAACCAAAAAATAGCCAGGCATTGTGGCAGGCGCCTGTGGTCCCAGCTGCTTGGGAGGCTGAGGCAGGAGACTCACTTGAGCCCAGGAGTTGGAGGTTGCTGTGAGCTGTGGTGCATGGCACTCTGCCCAGGGGGATAGCTTGAGGCTCTGTCTCAAAAAAAAAAAAAAAAAGAAAAGAAAATATATCTCTTAATAGTTACCAAATCTCAAAACACAGCTTCAAATATGAAATATAATCAATGTGATGCACATTAGGGTACACACGTACATGTATATGCACATAGAATCAGAGGTCATATGTCACAATTGGCAGTGATCTTCAGATAATGAGGTTCATGTTTACTTATTCTGTCACCTTCTAATTTTTGCCAAGATTTTCCAATTTATTTTTTTTTCACAAATGGGATTCGTTATTTGTCATTATTGAAAGCCTGAATTTTATACTGATTCTTGGAATGGTGGTTCATATCCACCAGATCGTTAAACTTTAGCACTTGTCTCATCTCCGGTAGCTTTTCCAGAACTACTGCCTTCACCATGAAGCTCCATGAGTTTTCCCAAACTTGGGCCTCTTCAGTACTTTTACTTTTCTAACAAAGACATGGAGAGGATAAGTAGATGGACATGCCTTTGCTATGTCTTTTCCAATGCTGTCTGGAATCAATTTATTGATGACTTCTTTCAAGGCATTCATCTGCACCTCTCTGATCATGATCCATCATTTACTTCTGGATTTGGCAAAGCTGTTGGTGCTGGGTGTAAGAGGTCTTCTTTATCTGATGTGTTTTTTAGTAAAACCAACACAGAACAGACAAAGCAAATAACCATGGGTAGTCTTAACATCAACATGAGCTTCAGTCATAGTCTGCCGTTTTTTAACCATGGAACACATTTTGTCATGGGTAAGATCCATGCCATGGAAGTTAGTCAGGCAGTTTCTGCCCTCAACATCTTCAGTAATCAGCTTGAATTTTCTAAATGCAACTTCATCATTCTGCAGATCAGCAAGACTCACTTCAAACACTCAACCTTTGAGGCCATCAGAAGCAATTTTGTTTCCTTGAGTCCTGGTGACTAGTGTTTTTCCAATATTTCTTATGTTGAGCTTAACAGGTGCCTTCACATCATACCAATCTTTCTTGGATTAACCACTTTCTTCTTCTGATTAAAATGGATTAACCACTTTCTTCTTAGCTCCCTTTTTGCCGCCTTTCATAAGGTGTTTGTTCTTGCCGACCGCCATGGTGGTACTCAGCAAGCCAAAAAGGCAAGATTTTCCAAGTGAATACACACTGCTCTAATTTTGCAATTAGAATATGTATATTATATATACATATATATATAACTATGATGTGCAAGTGTAAGTTAAATGAAACTAGGTTGCCATTTTAAAACAGAGGCTTTTCCCACTCTAATGCTGTGTGTGCAAGCTTTGTAGAGTAAAATGTGACTTTAAAAGCTGCATGAATTTGATAGATGTAGGAAAGCAGATTCAATAGTGTCTGATTTTAATTATTGTGATAATACCTTATCTCTGTATGTTCCTAGGGAGCACATCTGGAATCCTATGATAAGTTTTTTAAAAGTGGATAACATGTTCAACAATGGAAAATGTGAGTTTTAAGCAATCAATTAATGACAAAAAAATTATGGGAAAACATATGTATTTTCTTAGCTGAACAATGGACTAGGAAATGAAGGGACACCATCACCTCAATGTATCTTTAGAGTAAAAACACTAGAGGAAAGAAATGGGAGAAAGGTGGCCTCAAAGTCCAAACCCCTGGAAGCCCCAGTGCACCCTGCTCCCCCAGCTAATAGCCACAACACACGTCAGACCTATGATTGCCAAGAGGAGACCCAGGGAGACAAGTGTGAGCCCCAGTGGCTCCACACACACATCCCTCCCCGCTGGCACACCCACGGTCACTCCTCTTACCCCCCATGCTGCCCCAACTCTGAGCTCAGCACCCAACTCTCTGCTTCTGGGCCACAACCCTGACCTGCCACAACAGCCACTGGGCTCCAGGATTCCAGAGAGTGGGAATGCCAGGTGAAGAGCAGAGTCATCTCAGTCGGGTCTAGAGAGTGGGACAGAAGATGCAGGACTAGGCCTATGTTTGACCAAAGAGCCAGGGAGAGGGGTCGGCAGGAGCAGGGCCTTTCAAGCCTTCTCACTTGGGACCAGGAGAAACTGAGGGACTCAAGACTCCCAGCAGATACCAGAACTCATGGTGAGCTCACAAAGATGCCTGCCACCTCTGCCACTGTCTGCCTGGTGAAATGTGATGCTTTGCCCTGCTGGCCAAGCTCGGAGGGTGGGGGCATCTCCTAATGTGGCCGCCAAGGGTGGTTAGGCCTGGCAGAAGCTGATACCAACCAGAAACCGATGCCTCCCACACTTGTCTCCATGGGTCTCCTCTTGGAGATCATAGGCCTATGCAGAAACCTGTGCTCAGTCTTGGGCACCCCAAGCCTTCCTGAGCACCAAGTGTGGTCCTGGAGGGGAGATGGATGCTTAACTCAAACCACAGAGCAGGCGTGACATCCTCCCTCTTGCGAGACAGATTTGACTCCACGTGGAAGCTAATTCATTCTGCCTCAGCAACTTTCTCAATTTGCTGGAATTCTACAACTGACAGATCAGCTGATGGGGAATATTGCTTTTATATAAAACAGTGAGCTGCAGACTTCAAAGGGTTCTCTGAGATGAATTTAATTACATGCTCCCCAACAAGACATCCAAAATACCCTTGCTTAGCTTTTGTGTGTGTATTCATATTAAGCACAATGCCCACATCCTGCGACATCAGTATTTCTCTTTGCATCACTGGAAACATGAGGACTCTGGAACTGGTTGGAGCAAATTATAATGCACCCAGCCAGGGCCTTTTGTTACGCGGCCCTTCCATGGTGGTACCTGCCTGCCCCTCTGAAAGCCGGGGGACCACTGGAGTTCATTTGAGAACATTCTACCCCAAGTTGGCCGTGCAAATTATTTTTGCCCTATGTGGGGAGTCTTTTTATTTTCCTCATGACATCAAGTGACTTTGAGTCTTGCATGATACATACTCACACATAACCAGGGGAAAGGATTATTGCGCTATCCCCCTTAAATAATGCTTCTAATAATGAGCTGACGAGAAACAGAATCATCGTGGTCTCCTGTGTGGCCCTGGAATGTGGTGGTGCCAGGGCCAGCTGGGGAGGAACTCCAGGACTGCTCGGGTCAGTTTCCCCTACAGAGGCTGGCCTGTGCCTTCCTCTAAATGCTCAGTATCTGCATTTGGGCTACTCTTGACCTGGATGAAGCCAGTTCCTGCCTGTCCCGCCAGTCCCCGGGACCTGGGGAAGGATAGGTTAATCAACACTAAAATAGCAACCAGATGCAGGAGAGCTCTAGTGCGGCTTTGTGGGCTGGCTTTCCAGGCCTGAGGTGACCTTGCTATGAGTCAGGCTATCCCAGACCATGGGATCCCTGGAGAAGGTGGACCAGCCTGTCTCCCACCAATAACTCTTCACAAACTGGGGGAAGGCACCAGCACACAGCACCAAGGAGCTACCGCCCCTGCAGCGGTCAGCACTCCCCGGCTCTTCTCACCAGCATCGGACCTCCAGTGGCCAAGGATGCCCGATCCTCCCCCTGCACAGAGAAACAGTCACTTGGTTCAAGGCCTCTGTCCTTGGTGGGGATGGAAACCTCCCTCATTACTCCAGGAGCACAGGGAGAGCTTGATGGAGAGGTGGACGGATGGACATCTGCCCAGGGTCCAGTTGAAAGGGACACCGGCACAACACTGGGGTCACAGTGCCCTCAAGTGGACGTTTGCAAGCACTACTGTCCATCAGTTCCAGGCTGGGAACCCCTTGGCATTGGCCAGTGCGTTTCTGAATCTCCTGCCATGACTATAGAGATGGGGGCATGTCATTTTATGAATAAGTATATTTATTTATTAATAGAAAATAAGATATTCACCGTCTGTAGAAAATGTCAGTCTTTAGCCTGAGAAGGGCCTCCCACCACCTGCCTCTGCCTTCTGGCCCACCCTGCATATGCTCACAGGCAATGGCCACTCCTGTAAGAAAAAGGGTCTCCCTCCCCTGGGGCCTTGGACCATCCAGGGGAGGGGCTAGACAAGGTAGAAAAGGGAGGGAGGTGAGCATTTGTAATGAAACACTCACTGGGCCTATTTCCTGCAAGGCCCAGGTGCTGTCGACCTGGCAAGGGGTGTCAGCCATGGGAGCTGCTATGGCTTGGGACAGGGAGCTGCCCACAAGGAGGTGTCGGCCACTGTGTGTGAGCAACTGCTGCAGCCCCCACACAGCCTGGCCTGTCCCCCAGGAAGTACATGGTACAAGTAACTGTGTTCTGATGTCCCCTGAGGGCTTCACCTGGATATCAGCCACTAGCTTCTTCTACTGGGTCATTATCACCCGCCAGGTGCCACCCAGGAAGGGTGACTTTGGCTTAAAGGGGGAAATCCTGATGGTGCCAAGGACCAGAGGCTAAGGTCAATGGCCCTCTCTTGGTGGAACCACGCCTCCCTCCTTTGCTGTTGTTGCTTCTGTTTCCTTTTTTGAGTTGTATTTCAATTGACACATAGTAACTGTACATGTTTGTGAGGAACAATGCCATGGTCCATGTGTGCACGCTGGTGTTCACTGCAGAGCTACTCGAATATGGAATGATCCTAAGCGTCTATCAGCAGATCACTGGAGCTTTAAATGTGGTGTGTATGTGGGATACTATTCAGCTGTAAGCAAGAACCAAGCCTGTCACCTGCAAACCCATGGGTGAGCCTGATGACACTGTGCTGAGAGAGATGAGTCAAGCACAGAAGGACGAAGAGGACACTTTCCTTCTGGAAGGAAGAACCAGGCAGAGACCTCACCCCAGCTGGGGTGGGATCATTGCCACACAGCAGCGCTAGTGTCATCTGGCCACGGATGGCACAGCTGACTCAGAGGTTCATGCACACATGAGGTTATGTGGGGAATAAAAGTCATTGACTAGGGGACACAGCCCCCGGCAGCCCTGCAGAAGTGGGGTCTCCTGGATGGAAGACCCCAGCAGAGGACTCCTGTCACTCATTTCTGCCATCAGAGAACTGTCCAAAGGCAGGCATGTGCCACAGTTGAGAAAGCAAGGCCAGGTTGGGGGTGGTCCCTGAACATCGGTGTCTGCAAGCACCTTTGGGGGAGGCCCAGCCAAGTTCCATGCCCCTGCTTTCCCGATGGGATGGACATTTCGACAAGGCAGAGCCACAGAAAATGGCTGCAAGGGGCTGGTGTCCAGGCACATCCTGGAGGATACCCCTGCCACCCTCTGTGCCACTGTCAGAAGGCTGAGCTGGGCTATAGGAAAACACCAGAATTTAAATCAAAATGAGTGCTAGGGAAAGGGCCTTCCAGTGATAAAGGAGCTGGGAAGTCATCATCTTGACAATTCACTGTAAGAATTGTCAAGTAGAGGGAGTCTGTCAAACACAACTGGCCTGTGCCTTTATTCCCTCCTCCCCCACCCCCAGGTCCTTGGACACTGCCTTATTCAGGCTCCACCTTCTCTCTTGGGAGATGGAACGGGAACACAGGAACTCTACTCACCCTGGATGTGGATAACACTGAGAGTCTAAGAACAGAAAAATCCACCCTCATGCCTCCCCTTCCAGTCCAGGATGCCCTAAGGACTGATGGCCTAGTGCAGGTGGCAATGCACGCACCAGGTGGGAGGACTCACCTGAGCAGGGCAGTCCTGACTGGGGGGACAAATGCCTCTGTAGGCAAGCTCAGCCTGGGGACACCCCCACTTTCCTGCCAGATGCAAGTTGGGATCCTGGTAAGAAGGGGGTGCAGAGTGGGGAGGTTACCCATGGGGGGGCAGACACTATTCTAGCATGTAGGTAATTTACACACAGGACAATATTAGTGAGGCTGTAATGATCCAATGTTTCAAGATGTGTAACATGAACCAGACAGGCGTAGCATTCAAAGGGATTTGGAGAGAAGCACGACGATCGGAAACTTGACGTCTGCCCCCTCTGCTCCTCTCCTTATCAGAACCAGGGGTCTGACGGATAAATCTGTGCGTCCATGGCTGTCTTCCTGTCTTCACACAGCATATTAGGATAGCACGGCTGTGTTGACCTCATCAAACCCCCACCACTGGGGGCAGGGACGTGTGCACACGCACACACTCTGCAGTTAGCCTATGTCATTTGGTTTTTGTTTGGGGTATTTTTACAAATATAATTTGGAAATGTGACATCCTATTGACTCCCACTGACGGCGGAAAGAAGAGCCACGGCCCCTCCTGTCGCCTGGGTGAATCTCCTGGAATGGAGATGGTCTGGGTGATAAGGGAACCAGGCCAGGGGAGAGAGGCCATAGGGGTATATTGGGGCCAATAAAATCTTCTTGAACACTGGTTTCTTGGAGGCAAGTTGGGGACATCACACTACTTTCTCCCAGGGTGTCCTGCTGCCATTATTAGGTCAATAAACCTCGTAATACCCTCTTCCCCTCCACATCACCCCAGGAGCCCGGGCCTGACTGCTCTGGGGGTGGGGTAGGAGTGCAGTGTAATAGAATGTGACTCCCATTGTCCCCTCCCGGAGCACCTTCCAGCACCGGAGGTCAATAAAATGTCCTCCGACTGTATCTTTGTCCAATGTCCCTCAGACTGCAGAAAGGACACAGCTAGTGAGTGGGGAGAGGAAGGCTCGCTAGGCCACACAGGTGCCCAGGAACTAGAAGGGGCACAGGGACCACCGTGGATGCTGTTGGGAAAATGACCATGAGGATGGAGCCGAGGACCATCCACACAGCCTGGAAGCAAAAAGGATGAGAGGTCTGGATTGGGGGTGAGGAGCCTACCCAGGGCCCCAGTGCATGTAAGGGCACCTGTGAGGGTCCCCTGCAGCCCCAGGCCCCTGTGTGGACGGCACTGCTGAATCTTCAGGCAGTGCCCCTCCGTGACGGACCTTCTTAATATGTAGACTATCAGCGGGTGGGGTAGGAGCCCCAGAGTCTGCACTTCCCACCCACCCTAAGGTGATACTGACTCTGCTGGTCCCTGTAGGAACCAGGAATAAACACAGGATCATGAGATGCACCCCAGACGGGTGGGTCAGAATCTGCAGTTTATGACCCCCCCAGGTGATTCAAGCACCCATTAAAATTCCAGACGTGCTGTTCCAGACACCTAGGCTTATCCAATGGACACCAGAAAGGGGGCGAATGTGATAAAATTGTGGACATTGTTGCCACCCGACAGATAACCAGAGAGCACATGTCAGTGGACCCCCTCTAAGCACAGCCAGGACACAGGATATAACATGCACGCTGCTGACAGAACGACCCGCCCGTGGCTTCAGAGCAGCTACTGTTTGGACATATCCCCTCTAAAACTTAGGGGTTGCCAAGCAATGGTATCGATGGGTGGAGCCTCATGAGGCTCCTCCCTCATGAATGAGATTAGGGCCCCTAAAAAGGGGCTTGACAAAGGTGCTTGTCTCACTTCCCCTTCCACCTGCCACTGTGGGAGGAGCTGCAGGAAGGCCCTCACCAGCACCCCTGCCAGCACCTTGGTTTGGACTTGCTGGCCTCCAGAACCGTGGCAAAGACATTTCTATTCTTTACAGGTTACCCAGTCTCGGGGATTCCAATATTGCAACACAAAACAGCTAAGACAATAGCCCCCATCTGGTGGCATCTGCAGTAGGATGGATTTGCACTGGCAGCTGAAATTCCACACCGTCCCTTAGTTTGCTCATTTCACACACACAAGTCCGGGTGCCCAGGTGTTTGCCGGAATGAGTGTGTACCTGGAACCCAGCGCAGATGGATCAACTGCAGTGCTCACGAGAAAGTGGGTTCTGCAAAGCTTGGCATAACTTCCCATTTAAAACCTATTTCCCAGCAGTAGCATCTGGGGAAACTGGGGCTCTGCCTGGGAAAACTGTCTTGCCAAGACGACACCCGGGTCCTCCCCCGGCCCAGGCTCCCACTCTTACGGGCCTGTAGCACAAATGTGCCAACTTCTGTGCTGATGATCCATGTATGTTTTTAAAGCTGACTTTTTTTTTTCTCTTTTTTTGAGATAGAGTCTCAGTACGTCATCCTGGGTAGAGTGCCGTGGCGTCACAGCTCATAGCAACCTCCAACTCTTGGGCTTAAGCAATTCTCTTGCCTCAGCCTCCCAAGTAGCTGGGACTACAGGCACCGGCCACATTGCCTGGCTATTTTTTTGTTGTTGCTGTAGTCATTGTTGTTTAGCAGGCCTGGGCTGGGTTTGAACCCGCCAGCCTTGGTGTATGTGGCTGGCACCCTAACTCCTGAGCTATGGGCACCAAGCCAAAATTAACTTTTTAAAAATGAAGTACAATGAACCGATTATTCTTAAAATGAAAGTCCACGGGATTTGTGACTTCAGAACGACCTGATCCTCGACATGTCCTCAGCGGATTTCTTGCTGGAAGAGAAATCCTCACGGCAAGGATTTAATTTGTTTTAATTTGCTTCTTGTTTATGTTCACTGAGGTCAGGCATTTTTCCTGTGTCCTGGGAATAGTCTCTGAATGTCCTTGCCTGGTTTTCCTTTTCTTCTTCTACTTGTGGGTTTATAACATCTCTTCGTATATTGGAAATAACACCCTTTCTGATGACGCCGATGCTCTGTGTGTCTCTCTCGTCTTTGGATTCCACCTATGGTGGTTTCATTCTACAAACATCTGACGCTTTTGCCCAGTCAAATTTGTTCATTTTTAAAAATGGCTTTGAAAGATGCCCCTGCCCCAATCTAAGGTTTAAAAAAGTCTCCTTCATTTCATTTTATTACTTTTATGGTTTTACTTAAAATTTAGTTAATATGTCTGGGACATATTTCTGTGTGTGCTATTAGTTAAATCTAACTAATTCACTTCCTCCCAATGAACAATCATTGCTCCAAATATTGTTTATGTAACTATCTATTCTTTCTCGCACTGGCTTCAAATTCCATGATACATTATTCAATGAGAGGGAGCGCTGGGGAACATGTTGAGTACAGTGCCATCTTTGAAGAGATCAAAAAGGGCCAGAAGCAGGTGCTCATGCCTGCAATCCCAGTGCTGGGAGAGGCCAGGGAAGGAGGATTGCTTGAAGGCAGGAGTTTGAGACCATAGTGAAACCCTCTCTGCTCTGCACAAAACATAAAAAATTAGCCATACATGAGCGTGCACCTGTAGTCTCAGCTACTCGGACGGCTGATGGGAGGATGGCTTAAGCCCAGGCTTGAACACACTCCAGCCTGAGCAACAGAGCAAGACCCTGACTCGGGGCGGGGCGGGGTGGGGGGGATCATAAAGGAAAAAAATACCAATGTAAAATACTAATGTGGCTATTACTTATGGGATTATAAGATCCTTAGCAGTGGCTTTATAATTTCTCTGGTAGAGAATATTCCTTTTGGTTCTCTACCATTAATATATAATATGTGGCTCAGCACCTGTGGCTCAAGCGGCTAAGGCACCAGCCACATACACCTGAGCTGGCAGGTTCAATCCAGCCCAGGCTCACCAAACAACAATGACCACTGCAACCAAAAAATAGCCAGGCATTGTGGTGGGTGCCTATAGTCCCAGCTAATTGGGAGGCAGAGGCAAGAGAATC
>NW_003852528.1:978667-980230 GCF_000181295.1 Otolemur garnettii | reverse complement strand
TGGGCTTGCTGAGGTCCATGGGTCCCACTGGCCACTGCCAAATGTGCCAGAGGAAAGTCTCCAGGACCGGGATCAGGTTGTCACGGGTCCATCCACGTGCTTCCCCATGACTGTTCTCATGTCTCAGCAGTTGTACAGGCAGCTCAACTGACTGAGCTTGTGGGTACAGTTTATGTTTGGAGAGTTAAGTGAAGACACTGGCTCAGTGGCAACCGGCCACGTGGCTCCAGCAAACTCGTTCTGGCCCTTCGGGGTTATCACAGCTTCAGCTCCAGTAGATCCTGTTCTATGTGTGTCCTGGTTATAGGTCTCAGGTCCACCTTACTGAATAGTGGTGACCTAATTCTCCTAACAACCTCAAGTTTATAGGTTAGCTTCCATCAGTACAAACCTGTATTTATCCAAGTTTTGCCATCTTCGTGATCCGAATGCCCCGGGTAAAGAAACTGGCACCGTGTCGGGTCACTTGATAAGCACAGAAACAACAGTGTGTGCCAGAGAGAGGCTGCCCCCCATCACTCACCTCTCTGGGTGAAGTTCAGGTCCCAAATGCTGGTAGCTGTCACAGGGCTCTATTAGGCCAGGTGCACAGCTCAAGCCCAAAGACTGGGCCCTCCTCTTCATGTCCAGTGATCTGACGCAGCGTTCCTCAGAAGTAACTGGGATTAGAGTCAGAAACGGACACTAGGCAGGTCTCTGCCATCCCTCCTGGCCATGCAGGAAAACAATAAATAAAAGGTACTTAAGGTACTTGAGGTACTCAGAGGTACTTGAAGGCAAAAAGGCAAGAACCCAGAGGGCCTTTTGTCAGAATAAAGATGTACAGGAACGTGGTGACACAAAGTTCTGGGAATTCTGACAAGTCAAATTCATCTGTGTTTATGTGAAGACTCAAAAAAGACACTGAAAAAAAAAAAAACACTTGAAACAATTTGGGAGGCTTCGCTTTTGTGTTTTGCAGGAAGGACAATCGGGGACGGGGTGCAAATGCAGAAACAGACGCAGGACAGCTTGTTAATCTCCCTCCTGGTCAGCTCCAGGAAGCTGCTGAAGATTGTCAGAAAAGGGACATTCTCTAAGCTGGGAAGGAGAGGAAGGGGGCGGATGTTTCATCCAAAGCAATAAAAAGGAGAAGCAAGAAGCAGTGAGAGGGAGGTAAGAACCGAGCACTGGCCCCGAGCCGGGGGCGAGGCCCGGTCGGCCCAGGCCGCAGCCACTGTGTCTCTAAAGCCAGGCAGCTGACTGGTCCAAAGCTCATCCCAGCTCTAAGAATCTGAATTTTCAAAATGGATGACTTCACCGATTTTTATTTTCATCCTGTTGCTTTCATCCCTTTATTTTCATCCTGTTGCTTTCAAAGTAGACATAAACAAACACACTGAGAATATCACTTCTTTAAAAAGGAAAGTAAAAAAGACAACCCAGAGAACAGAAGAAAATGTTTGTAAGTCACGTGTCTAACAAGATGCTTACATTTAGAATGTTTGAAAGACTCTATGTGTATGAGGAACACTTGAAACTCCATAATGAAAGGGCAACTAACCCACTTTAAAAAGGAGCAAG
>NW_003852528.1:975961-978418 GCF_000181295.1 Otolemur garnettii | reverse complement strand
AAAAAAAGAAAAGAAACCTGAGAATCTACAAACAGCTGAGAAGCACGTGAAAAGCTGCTCAACTCGCTAGGAGTCAGGGAAATGCCATCCAAGACCATAGTGAGAGACCAGGTCCCTCCCACCAGGACGGCCTAGACAAAAGGACATGTAGTCCCAAGTCCCGAGAAGGGTGTGGTGAATCTGGAACTGTTATGCCCAAGTCACAGGATCCCCCATAAATCACTCTGAGACTAAATCCTATGCAAAGAGCAAGAGGCTGTTTATTACAAGCTCGAGCCAGGGCTTCCTGATCCTGTCGCAGCAGGAGAGCAGAGAAGCCCCGATTCTAAAATGGGGGGAGATTTTAAAGGGTACAGAAAGAAAGAAGGGAGGGGGAGGTTACTGGGGGGAGTTGATAGGGGCTTTGGGTGGTAGGGTGGCACTGGTCTTAAGCTGATTGGCCTGGGTGTGGGTTGCTATTGCTCTGGGCAGATGTTGTGCAAGGGTGGGTCATGGGGTGTGCACTGGGCAAAGGGGGACGTTTAACTATTCTGGTTTGCAGCTGCAAGAGGAAAAAAAACGACTAGGCAGCAAAAATAAAATTTAAACAAATTGGAGTCAGTAAGGTCCTCACAGAACCCTCATTGGCCACTGCTGGGAGAGCAAAATGGTGCAGCTGCTTTGGAAAACCACCTGGCAGAAACTCAGAAAGTTAAACACACGTTACCACGTGGCCGGCCGGCAGCTCTGCTCCTCTGTGCACCAGGAGAGAGGAACCATAGTCCACCCGAAACTCATAGACACATCCTCATGGAGGAATCATTATATATTTATCATATTATATTGGTATGTTAGTAAAAGCAAAAACAATACAATTTCCCTCAGCTGATGAGCGGATGAATGAATGGGGTGTAACTATTCGGTGGAAATTATTTGACCACAAAATGAATGAAGTACTAACATAGGCCATGATCTGGGTTAATCTGGAAAACAGTTTGCAAACTTAAAGGAGTCAGGCAAAAAAGGGCCACATTAGATTCCATTTATGTGAAATGTCCAGTAGGCACATTTATAGAGACAGAAAGTGGACCAGTTACTGCAGGGACTTGGCGTCAGGAGGAGGAGAGTGAGGATGGACTGCTAACGGGTTTCTTTTAGGAGAGTAGAAAATGTTCTGAAATTGTATCATGTATAGGTTCCTGTATCCACCACAATGGTCAGGACAGAGGAAATTTCCATCAAAAGGACCCCTCGTTACCTTTTATAAGCACACCCCTTCTCTCCTGCCCTCCTCTACCCCTAACTCCTGGCAACCACCATCTGTTCCGCAGCACCACAGTTTTGCTGTTTCAAAAATGTTATATAGGCCGGGAGTGGTGGCTCATGCCTGTAATCCTAGCACTCTAGGAGGTGGAGACATGAGGATTGCCTGGGCTCAGAAGTTCAAGACTAGCCTGATCAAGAGTGAAACCCCATCTCTACTAGAAATACTAGAATAGAAAAACTAGCCAGGTGTAGTGGTGAGCATCTATCATCCCAGATACTCAGGAGGCTGAGAGGATTGGTAAAGTTGCTGTGAGCTGCGTCAGGCACAATGGCTCACACCTGTGATCCTAACACTTTAGGAGGCAGAGGCAAGTAGATTGCTTAAGCTCAGGACCAGCCTGAGCAAGAGTCAGACTCTGTCTCTAAAAACAGGCACCTATAGTCCCAGCTACTCACCAGGCTGAGGCTGGAAGATCACTTGAGCCCAAAAGTTTGAAATTGCTGTGAGCTATGATGCCTCCACACTCTACACAGGGTGAGAGAGACTCTGTCTCAAAAAAAATTAAATTTAATTTAAATTATATAAATGAAATCCCACAGTTTGTTAGCGTCCAAGGATTGACTTTCCGAGTTATTACATGTATCAAGGGTCCCGTTCTATGGCCGGGTGGCATCCTATGGGACATTAGTGCCACAGTCTATTTGACCCTTCACCCATTACAGGACATAGAACTATTTTTAGTTTGGAGTTATTAGAAACAAAGCTGTATGAATATTTATGTACAGGTTTTTGTGTGAATGTAAGTTTTCATTTTCCTGGGATAAATGCCGAGGAGAGAAATTGCTGGGTCTATGGAAACTGCACATTTATTTTTATCAGATGCCACCAAACCGTGTTTCCAGAGTGACTGCACCTTCTCACTCACCAGCAAGGGGTGAGCGAGCCAGCGTCCCTGTATCCTAGCCAGCCGCTGATGTTGTCCCAATTTCTTGTTTGATGTTGTCTGATCAGCTTTGAACTTGGCGGCTGATGGTGTTGAAGGGCTTTCTGTGTGTGCACATTTACCATCTGAACATCCTCCGCCGGGAAGTGTCTGCTCCTGTCTTTTGCCCACTTTCCCTCCTTGTAACTAAATTGAATTAACTAAAAACTTCAGGGCTACTTCTAGAGAAATAGGAAGCATGCTCCCCGGCAGATGTGTGTCCTTAAAG
>NW_003852528.1:972748-974314 GCF_000181295.1 Otolemur garnettii | reverse complement strand
CTCCTCTGCCCTGCAGAGCTGGTGGGAAACTAGCTTTGGAGCAGAGATTTAAGGGAAATTCAGAGGTTGTGGTAGAGGAGATGTGTCAATATTTCCATCTTAAAGATGCTTGGCTGATACTGCCTTGGGTGCCTATAAACTCTGATTTTGTTCAGAGATCCAGGGCTTCCAACTAGAATGGACCCTAGGATAATTTCGCCCAAGCCCATCAGGGTCCATAGGGAAAGTGGCAGGAAGGGACAGATCGGGAGGCCTCTGCTGGTCCTGCTCCCAGCTGTGAGCTTTTTGTGTCTCAAGTTTCAAACCGTACACCTTCCTCCAGGTTAGTACTGAGTCAAATGCACCTTGGAGAAAAATGCCTGGATTCTTTGCCTGCAGCCATCCAGGGGTCATTGCTGGACACTACTGTGTGTGTGAGGCTGTCAACCAGACAGGTCTATTTCTTCTGCCAGGAAGGGGGAGCAACTCCTTCCTCACAAGGTCACGCACGTGCACATTTGCAGGATCCTAGCTGAACTACTGTACACAGAGGCACCACATTCAAGAAGATACAAATGTCTTTGTGCCTCCCTGAACAACATTCATATAATACAAAAAGAGCACTTATTGAGCCCTTGTGGTGGCTCAGCATTATTTGTGTCTTAATGTCCACAAAAGTGTCACGTTCCTCCCATTTTAGGGATGAGACAACTAAGGTCCCCAAGGGCCATGGCCAATAAGATATTAACTCAGACTAGTTCCAAAGACTAAGGCAATAAAGAGTTTTACCCAACCTCAAGTTAACTAAATTTAAATCCCAGATCCTTATGGCTGGCTCCATCCCCCTCTGCAGATGGGCACACACACTGCATCTGAAGGGACACGTCCTGATGGCATCTCCAGGGCCCTTCCTCCCAGGCATGGGTGTGAGCAGAGGCCAGGCCTGAACTGGTCAGCAGGGGAGGTGCCCCGGTGCTGCTGCCCTTGCCAATCATCTGTGTCTGGCCTCAGGCTCCCCTCACCTGTGCTCCCCAGCCATTTTCAGTGGAGACAGCCTCTGTGGACATCTTTCCCACCAGAATTCCTATGGGGAATGGGCAGAAGGGCTGAGTGGATCCCTTAGCCTTTTGAAGAAAGCTCCACCCAGCTTCCCTCCTGCAGCCCAGGCCATTTGGAGGTCCCCGCTGTGAGCTCTCTCCTTCGCTCCAGGGGAGATATTGCATCTTGTGTCTCCTAGAGGGGAGGAAGATGAAGCCCATCAAAATGCAGCTGACCACCCGAGCCACCCGCCGCCCAATATCCCATCAACTGTGTAGGTCTGGAACGTGCTTAGTCCAAAGGGTTTTACGTGTCCTTTCATGAAAACTGTCCACCACCTTATGTTTACAACTGGGGGGCAGGGAGGTTCTGGGGCAGACTTGGGATGCAAGGTAATTGAAGATGTAGATGATAAAATTAGTCCCTTCCTTCGGCATTATTTAGATCCACAAATTTTGCTAACGTGGACTGCTAGACCCAGTCTTCAGTCAGCCAGCCGGTTTCAGGTTTCATAGCCTGAAAGCTTCACCAAGCAATCAGCAAATACAT
>NW_003852528.1:969012-972728 GCF_000181295.1 Otolemur garnettii | reverse complement strand
CCTTCTCACTCACCAGCAAGGGGTGAGCGAGCCAGCGTCCCTGTATCCTAGCCAGCCGCTGATGTTGTCCCAATTTCTTGTTTGATGTTGTCTGATCAGCTTTGAACTTGGCGGCTGATGGTGTTGAAGGGCTTTCTGTGTGTGCACATTTACCATCTGAACATCCTCCGCCGGGAAGTGTCTGCTCCTGTCTTTTGCCCACTTTCCCTCCTTGTAACTAAATTGAATTAACTAAAAACTTCAGGGCTACTTCTAGAGAAATAGGAAGCATGCTCCCCGGCAGATGTGTGTCCTTAAAGGATCACACACTGACCTGCAGGAACTGCTGAGGAATCAGCTGAATGTGGGCAACCACTGTGGGCAGGAAGGATCCAGACGCCTTAACCAAGGCCTGTCTGATTCTGCAGATCCCCCAAAGGCACCAGAAGGATATTTCTACGTGATGCTCCTCAACAGGTTCCTGTCTGCGCTGATCGGAAGGGGCTGGTAAGTCATCACGTGGCGGAGGAGTCCTGGAGGCCCCCTGGGACACAGTCCTGATCCTAACTCTCCGTGCAGTGAGCGTCGCTAAGATTCTGTTTGGGTAGGAATGGACCTTCAGGAATTCCCGGCTTTCCACTTTCTAGGCCACTATCCTTTCTTCCCTGCGTTGTGTAAGATGAGTATATTTGAGAGAACAAGCACACTGGAGCTGCTCTGAGAGGCTTCCAACTCAGTGGGCAGGAACTTGTGCAGCAGCCTCAGCAGGGGTGAGGGACCCCACGGTGAAACGAGGCACATGAGGGGTCTTTACACGGGGACCCCACCTTCACAGCAGCGTTATTCATGATGGGCAAAGGTGGAAGCCACCGGGTGGCCACTGACGGGGGAACAGATAAGCCCGACGTTCATATCCATGATGAAGACTCATTCAGCCTGAAAGGAACCAGGCCCCTACACCTGCCACCAAAGGAGTCCCACCGGCCCAACACCTGCCACCACAGGAGTCCCACCGGCCCAACACCTGCCACCACAGGAGTCCCGCCAGCCCCGACACCTGCCACCACAGGAGTCCCGCCGGCCCCGACACCTGCCACCACAGGAGTCCTACCAGCCCCGACACCCGCCACCACAGGAGTCACCTCCCCGCCACCCGCCACCACAGAAGTCCCGTGGGCCCCCAAACCGGCCACCACAGGAGTCCCACTGGCCCCGACACCCACCACCACAGGAGTCCCACCAGCCCCGACACCTGCCACCACAGGAGTCGCCTCCCCGCCACCCGCCACCACAGGAGTCCCACGGGCCCCCACACAGGCCACCACAGGAGTCCCGCTGGCCCGACACCCGCCACCACAGGCGTCCCACCAGCCCCGACACCCGACACCCGCCACCACAGGAGTCTTGCCCGGGTTATGTTCAGTGGGATAAACAGGTCACCGATGGACAAATACTGTTTGATTCCACTTCCATGCAGTGTTTGGAGTCCCCAAGATCATAGACACAGACAGTAGAATCGTGGCTGCCAGAGCAGGGAGGTGGCAGTGGGGAGTGTTTAACCGCCACGGAGTTTCAGTTTGGGAAGACGAGGACAGCGCTGGAGATGGATGACAGCCCTGGTCTCATAATAATACTGATGCACTTGAGGCCACGAACTACACACGTAAGAACAGCTAAAATGGCAGATTTTATAGTATGTTTATTTCACTACAACTTAAAAAAGGAAGAAAGATGGGCTCTTTACTCTGACACACACAGATCTGGCCTCTGGGGTCACTGTGAAGGTCCGCTCAAAAGCAGCCTTGTTTTGATTCCCCAAACCTCCAGGAAAGAGCAAAGTTTAAGGACCTGGCAGGTGCCCCTCATTACCTGCTGAAGCAGAGAACATTCTCCTGTTTGCCAGAAGCTGGGTCCCACTGAGCAGGTTCACCTGGCAACTCTCCTCTGCCCTGCAGAGCTGGTGGGAAACTAGCTTTGGAGCAGAGATTTAAGGGAAATTCAGAGGTTGTGGTAGAGGAGATGTGTCAATATTTCCATCTTAAAGATGCTTGGCTGATACTGCCTTGGGTGCCTATAAACTCTGATTTTGTTCAGAGATCAAGGGCTTCCAACTAGAATGGACCCTAGGATAATTTCGCCCAAGCCCATCAGGGTCCATAGGGAAAGTGGCAGAAAGGGACAGATCAGGAGGCCTCTGCTGGTCCTGCTCCCAGCTGTGAGCTTTTTGTGTCTCAAGTTTCACACCGTACACCTTCCTCCAGGTTAGTACTGAGTCAAATGCACCTTGGAGAAAAATGCCTGGATTCTTTGCCTGCGGCCATCCAGGGGTCATTGTTGGACACTACTGTGTGTGTGAGGCTGTCAACCAGACAGGTCTATTTCTTCTGCCAGGAAGGGGGAGCAACTCCTTCCTCACAAGGTCACACACGTGCACATTTGCAGGATCCTAGCTGAACTACTGTACACAGAGGCACCACATTCAAGAAGATACAAATGTCTTTGTGCCTCCCTGAACAATATTCACATAATACAAAAAGAGCATTTACCGAGCCCTTGTGGTGGCTCAGCATTATTTGTGTATTAATGTCCACAAAAGTGTCACATTCCTCCCATTTTAGGGATGAGACAACTAAAGTCCCCAAGGGCCATGGCCAATAAGATATTAACTCAGACTAGTTCCAAAGACTAAGGCAATAAAGAGTTTTACCCAACCTCAAGTTAACTAAATTTAAATCCCAGATCCTTATGGCTGGCTCCATCCCCCTCTGCAGATGGGCACACACACTGCATCTGAAGGGACACGTCCTGATGGCATCTCCAGGGCCCTTCCTCCCAGGCATGGGTGTGAGCAGAGGCCAGGCCTGAGCTGGTCAGCAGGGGAGGTGCCCTGGTGCTGCTGCCCTTGCCAATCATCTGTGTCTGGCCCCAGGCTCCCCTCACCTGTGCTCCCCAGCCATTTTCAGTGGAGACAGCCTCTGTGGACATCTTTCCCACCAGAATTCCTATGGGGAATGGGCAGAAGGGCTGAGTGGATCCCTCAGCCTTTTGAAGAAAGCTCCACCCAGCTTCCCTCCTGCAACCCAGGCCACTTTGGAGGTCCCCGCTGTGAGCTCTCTCCTTCGCTCCAGGGGAGATATTGCATCTTGTGTCTCCTAGAGGGGAGGAAGATGAAGCCCATCAAAATGCAGCCGACCACCCGAGCTACCCGCCGCCCAATATCCCATCAACTGTGTAGGTCTGGAACGTGCTTAGTCCAAAGGGTTTTACGTGTCCTTTCATGAAAACTGTCCACCATCTTATGTTTACAACTGGGGGGCAGGGAGGTTCTGGGGCAGACTACTACTTGGGATGCAAGGTAATTGAAGATGTAGATGATAAAATTAGTCCCTTCCTTCGGCATTAGTTAGATCCACAAATTTTGCTAACGTGGACTGCTAGACCCAGGCTTCAGTCAGCCAGCCAGTTTCAGGTTTCTTAGCCTGAAAGCTTCACCAAGCAATCAGCAAATACATCACACAAAAACTGCCTGCAGCTGTGGGTCAGAGCCAGTGAAGAATATTTTTTAATTTCTACTTGAGCCTTTGAGGAGATGAAAACATTCTATATCTCGTACTGGGGGCAATTACGGGACTGCAAACATTTGTCAAAACTCAAATGGTGCACTTAGAATGAGAGAATTCATTATGTGTAAATTATACCCCAATAAAGTTGGGGGTTTTTTTGTTTTTTTTTTTTTT
>NW_003852528.1:962176-968987 GCF_000181295.1 Otolemur garnettii | reverse complement strand
AAAAAAAAAAAAAAAAAACTGCCTGCGGCTGTGGGTCAGAGCCAGTGAAGAATATTTTTTAATTTCTACTTGAGCCTTTGAGGAGATGAAAACATTCTATATCTCGTGCTGGGGGCGATTATGGGACTGCAAACATTTGTCAAAACTCAAATGGTGCACTTAGAATGAAAGCATTCATTATAAGTAAATTATACCCCAATAAAGTTGTTTTTTAAAAAAGTATCTACTTGCCAATTTCTTCTCTTGTGGGATTGGCCAACTTACCTCTGCACGAATCCTCCCAAGGAAGCCGGGCTTATTCACCCTACTTTCCGTGATTCACTTGGCAGCTGTCACAACCGGGGTGCTCGGGGGCGGCAGCTAGGTGGGGAGTGTTTCAGAGACGCCAGTGCCACCAGATCAGATCTCAGGACCATCCTTCCCTGGCTCCCGGCTCTCTGTGGTGGGAAGGACGTGCACCTGTCTTTACGCTGCTTCCTCGGCTGTGTCACTTCTGGTCTTTGTGTCCCTCGTGCCCACTTTTTCACTTCTTCTCTTTCTATCAGCATTCACCCACTGGGGTTGCCATCCCATCAAAAGGTCTCGATTATCATGTAAATTCTGTTAACTTTCAAATCCCTGTTTTCCACTTGGAGCTTTTTCTGGAACTAAAAATCGCATGTGTGTTTACAGCTGCCTCCTCTCCCAGGGAGATGTGGTGAGAGAGTCAGACTTTGAAAATCTAAACTCCCGGTTCCACCCCCTGAAACCTAGTTCTGCCCGAGTCCTCCCAGCTCAAGCAGTGGGCACTCCAAGCTCCAGCTGTTAAACCCGAGAGCCTAGACTTGCTCTCAACTCCTCTTCCTCACATATCCAATCACCAGGAAACCCTGGCTCCTCCATCACTAAAACATCCTCAGATTCCGATTCCACCCATGCCATCCACTGTCCACTGCTGCTGTGGTGGTCCAGGCCTCCAGCTTGCCCCTGAATTGTTAAGACAGCTCCCTAGGTGTCTCCCCTGAAGCCCACTCTGAGACCCTGTTAGTCACCCCTCCTTTTGACTCCAACAGCTGCCCATCTCCCCAAAGCTCCCCAGGACTCAGCCCACACTGCTCTGCCTCACTGCAGCTCTGCAGCCTCCTGGTTGTCCCTCACACACACCCAGCACGTCCCCTGCCCAGGGCCTTAGCACGTACTGTTCTCCTGGCCTGGAATGCCTTCCACATGCCCCAACATCCGCCTGGCTCTCTCTCTCTGTCTCTTTTGGTGTTTATCGGATATCACCATATCAAAGGGGCTTCCTGATCATGCCACATCAAACAGTCTCCACCCCTGGCATCATCTCCACCCCTGGCATCTCCATCCCTGGCATCTCCACCCCTGGCATCATCCCCACCCCTGGCATCCCCATCCCTGGCATCCCCACCCCTGGCATCTCCATCCCTGGCACTCCATTGGGGCACTTGTGCTTCCTGATGTGCTTATTTGTTCACTATCTCCCATAAGTACACACATTCCATGGGTGGGGACCTTGTCCCTCATTCACGTCTGTGTCCCTGGTGCCTGGATCAGAAGATTAATGATTGAGTTCCTGAATTCAGTAATTCACTCTGCTGACCCCTGCTTTAGCCAGGCCCTACTTCTGCTGGGGTTTTTACCTTCTAGGAAGCCCTACCCACCCCCTCACCCTCGCTGACTCCCTCAGTCACCACAGCTCTGGGCCAGGTGACACGTCTCCTCTTCTAGGAAGTCTGCAGAATATATCCCAAACTCACACAAATCTTTCTTCTTATGAACTTCATCGCTTAACACATTGTCTCCACCGCCTTTGCCTTTGACATAGTGCATTAAAGGTGTCTCTGCACTGCCTCGTTGCCTTGTCAGTCGTGTTGTGAAGCCAGGGTGGGGGGAATGGGTGGGGATCACGTGGTCTTACAGTCCCCACAGCCCAGCCTCTTACAGAGCCCAGAACTGAAAAGACACCAGCCGCGAACTTGTTAAACCTATAACTCTCTATTTTGCCCTCACACCCACACTTGAGGGATCCCAAACTCTGTGGTGATGTCCCCCCTACCCCAAAGGTGGGTGAGTCCAGCCCGTGAGGCAATGGGACGAGCACGGTATGAGGGCGAGGCCACAGCCCATCATCCCATAGGTCCTCAGACACACACACTGGCATTGCAGATGGATACGAAACAGTGGTCCCACCTTTCTGTGTCCTCTGCCTCAACTCTGCCCAGTAAACCCCTTCAGACGGTCTGGACCACCCTCAGAGGTTTGAATATCCTGTGCATTTCCCGCCCAGCTGGGTGGACACCCACCTCCTTGACTGTCACAGACGGAATGTTTGGTGTCCTGTGCAACCTTGCTTAGCACCTGGAAGTTGTTCTTGGTGATAACTGACTGAGCTTCTAATTCACTGTAAATGTGGAGGCAACCCTCCCACGCCATACTCCAGCCGACCTTTCAGGACAAAGACATGGGACCTTAGCTGCGGGAGCCAAGCTAAGGATACTCATCCAAGAATGGCAACCTCTAGAAGAAGGCACCACCGGATCAGGGCAGCCAGCAGCACAGCAAGGTCAGGCAGGGAGAGTGGCCTTGGTGGCCTTCAGGGCCCTCCCTGAGACGCAGGTGACTCTGACTGTTGACTTGCACTCACTTCCCCCTCCCCTCCCTCTCACCACCAACAGAGAGGAAGCTTCAAGCCAGAATACATTTGAATGGCAAAATAATTTATGCTTAATTAGGGTGCTGGATTTAAAATTAGAAGTTTAAATGCATAATCACATGGATTGTTTAATCCCATTGTTTTGCCACTCATTAGCTACTCTTTAGAGATCCTGACACTGCAGCCCTCCCTAACTCCCAGGTTCCCCCTTCCCACCTTCCCACAAATTATGCTGGATTAACCTTCCCGAGACAACACTCTGGTCATTTTATGAGCTGCCTCCAAAACATTTCATAGTTGCTCGTAAACATCCGATTTCTGGCATTCTGGCCTGCTGGCTGCCCATCCCCTTCCCAGGGCTCAGCTCACCCCCTTCCCACTCCACCCCGTCCCACCCCCTCCTGGCCTGCTCTCCTGGGACTGTCTCTATGTCCCTCTGTGCACTCTCTTCCCTCCAGATGGCTGGAAACCTTTCTGCCCAATCCTTAAGACCCAGTTCCTAAGCCACTGCCCATGAATCCTTGAGTTGCTATGACACGAAGTCACCTTCCCGCCATCACCACGTCTGGCCGAGCTGAGTTCCTTATTCTATGTTCTTCTCTCTCTTGTCCCCCCCGGGCGGATGACCCTCCAGACCAGAACCTTGCTCCCCAAACCTTTGTAGCCTGGAATGCTCCTTCTGGACTGAGTGTAACTGAAAGACGGGCTCTGTCTGTCCTTCTGCATTAGATCAGAGAAGAGGCAGGCGGGCCGGGCCAGCGCAGGAAGCCTCCCCGCCGGTGCCCGGCTCCGGAGCTGCCCACCGATTTTCTCTTTGCTCCTACCCGGAAACCACACAACTGTTTCTCGTTTTTGCTGCAGTCTTCCAGCGCTGTACTCAATCGTTTCTGCAACTCTCTCAGTGAATCACTTGGACCCTTATTTCACCAAAAAAAAAAAAAAAAAAGACATCGCTAGACACCTCTGATTGGGACTCCTGGGACAAACCCGCACCTGTGCATCCTCCACCCCCACCCCCAACCCCGGCATCAGCTGGTGTGCTCCTGTGGCCCCAGCACACTATCTGCCCCGTCACTGCTTCCCTGTGTCTGCAGGACCTTGGGCATAATCACGTCCCTCTCAATGGACCTTTACCTCTTGGAATATAACTGTGCTCGAGTCCTCACTGTCTCACTCAAGGGCAGGCTATCCTTTCCCCTGCAAACCCAGTCTTTATGTGACAGTGTGCACCTTCCCCGTCACTCCTGGGCAAAGTGCCACCTGTCTCCTGCCCCTGGGGTTTGACCGGAGCTGCTTCCTTACATCCTTTCTCCCTCTGGACCCCCTGCACCATCTGACGCAGCCCATGATGTCCTGGTCCCCCTTCATGTGTGGGCTCCCCTCCCTTGCCCCAATGGCAGAGAGCCCAGCTCTGCCCTCCTGTCCCTCTCGCCTTCTGGAGTTTCTGGGGGATCTGTTTCCAGGATCCTGTCGCTGAGGACTCCTGTTTGTTCTCTGCATCCAGGGTCCTCCCAGACACGGACACCCAGCCACACACAAGGCACGTGGGCCCTGCAGGTCTCCATGTGTGATGTGTTCAAACCTGAGCTCAGGACGGCGAATCCCCTCCTGCCCGTCACCCCCACCACCCCGCCAAGCAGCCCCGCGGCTCTCGACACTTCCCCACCATCATTATTCTATTTCAGCCCCCTTTGCTCATCTCTCCAGAGAAGCACAGCTCAGCTGGCTTCCTGCCCAGGTCACGTCCTGTGAATCCACTCTCTACAGCCAAAGGGGGGCAGCACCCCAGCGGCTGTCCACGAGGACACTATTAGAGTGGAGAGTTGGCAGCATTGTGCGAAGGGCCTCCTGGTGAGGGCGCTGCAGGCTCCCCTCTCACAAGACAGATGGTGTTGCCCACCAGTCTTTTACTCTCTAAGTTCAGAGGTAGCGGCTCCTCCCGTGGACAGGACTTGGGAGCCCCCCAACAGCGCCTGCCCCTCTCGCCTTCTGATGCCCAGTTCCTTTCTCAGTCACATTAATCCATTCAGTCATTTTTAAAGCCAAGTCGTACTGACCTGAAAACTATCCTCTGCCTGTTCACATTTTTCTATATCTGTCTGCAAACTCTATCTGTGGTGGGATTTCTCAGAGAGGAAACAGGTGCTCACTGCAGAAAATAATTCCGTGTAGATAACGCAACACAATAAAACAAAACACATCCTGAGAGCATTTCCTCTAAATAAATACAAGCCTTTTACAAATATGGATCATAGCATGCATTCAATTTTTTTTTTTTTGCAGTTTTTTGCCAGGGGCTGTGTTTGAACCATCACCTCCAGCATATGGGGCTGGCGCCCTACTCCTTTGAGCCACAGGCACTGCCCAGCATGCATTCAATTTTAAAACCAGATTTTCACATAATTATAAACTGTAAACAACTTTCCATGCCATTAAATATACTGCCAACGTGGCGTTTATACGGCTGTATAGAACTCTGCTGAATCAATGCACCATAATTTACTCAGCCAGTTCCCTATCGGTAGATATTTGAGTTGTTTACAATTTGCAGGGGGTTACCAAGTGGCCCCTCCCAGAGAAAAATCCCACTGTGGAAAGGGCTTGAAATCTTCCAAATGGCAATTGTTCAACTTCAACAATTTTGAGAGCTCACATCCACGGAGGACGATTTCTAGGCCACCCCTTCTGGTCCCCTGGTCTGTTACTCCCTCTACCTGTGCCCCACTTCTGACCCCCTTGCTCTGTACCATCAAGGGAGCCCCAATGTTTCACTCAACCCCCAAAGTTTTCTAAACTTGTCTCACAAATGGATTCTTTCAAAAAAAAAAATAGTTTTCAGTATGATTACAAAAGTAATACTATTTTATTGTAGAAAACCAAGAAGATAAAGATAAAAATGTAAAATACTCTCTTAAAGAGAACCACTTAATATCTGGAATCTATCCTTCCCATCTTTCTCAAGGCAACTTTATATATACTCCACCAAAGACAAAATCGGGCTTTCCATGCTGCCCTCCAGAAATGTTGTACCCATCAAATTGTGCGTTCCCCTTTCCCCGCAGTCACCTCAGCACACACACACAATTTTAAAGCTTTGTCAATTTAATCTCTTCTTTTAAATTGCATTTCTTCAAATATTAGTGAAATAAAACATTACTTCAAGAGATTTGTTGACATTTTAACTCTTTTTTTTGAAAATTGGCTGCAATTGTCCTTGGTCCCTTTTGCCACTGGAGACGGGGAGTTAGACTGTTGAGAAGCCCGTGACATGTGGTGGTCGGACCTTCTGTTGTATTTCTCAAGATGCGAATATTCTGATTTGGTTTTAGGATGGGTTTTTTTGCTGGCTGAAAGTTTAAAATTTCTTATATGGGCAAATCTGTCTTCTCCTGGACTCTGCCTTGTTTTAAAAGTTGAAGTGTCCTTCTTTACTCCGAGGTAACCAAAACATGTATCTAGAATCTTCTTTTGTGGCAGTATGGTCTCATTTTGGTGAATGTGTCTCTAGAATCTCCAGAATCTTCTTTTGTGGTACTATGATCTGATTTGGTTGCTTAAGTTTGTAGATCATCTGGGACTTCCTTTGGTGTACAGTGTGACAGATGTAATTTTTTACGTTTTCAGTTCTGCTAACTTTATTGAAAATTCCTCCTTTTCTAATAACCTTAATGTCTTAGTCATTTGTGCTGAAAAAAGAAAAGACCCAAGACTGGATTGTTTAAAAACAACTGAAATTTATCTCTCACAGTCCTGTAGGCTGGGGGTCCAAGAGCAACATGCTGACAGGTTCATGTTCTGGTAAGGGTCCAGTCTCCGCTGGTAAGACAAGGCCTTGAATGCTGTGTCTTCCAGGGACGAGCAGAGCTGTTTCCTCCCCTGCCAGGAGGCAGAAGGGCAGAAAGGGCTGAGCACTACATGAAGCCTCTTTGTAAGAGCCTTAATCTTATTTGTGAAGAAAGAGCCAGCTGCTAGGTGAGGTGGCTCACACCTGTAATCTTAGCACTGAAAGAAGCTGAGGCTGTGAGGGTGGATTGCCTGAGCTCAGGAGTTCAAGACCAGCCTGAGCAAGAGTCAGACCCCATCTCTAAAAATAGCTGGGTGCTGTTGTGGGTACCTATAGTCCCAGATATTTGGGAGGCTGAGGCAGGAGGATCTCTT
>NW_003852528.1:953596-961835 GCF_000181295.1 Otolemur garnettii | reverse complement strand
AGAGTTTGAGGTTGCTGTAAGCTGTGACACCAGAGCTCTACGCAGGGTGACAGAGTGAGACTCTGTCTTAAAAATAAATAAATAAAATAAAATAGAAGCAAGAACCTGCCCACCTCTTTGAAGGGGACCCGACCCTCCCAGGCACTATTTCCTTACTGGCTCTGTTCCTGGGCTTGCTATTTCCTTCCATTGGTCTTCATGGATTATTCTGCCAACGCCACACTTTAAGAACTATTATAACTCCGTGACGTGTTTTGTCACTTGACAAGGCAGGTTTTCCTCCAACTTTCTTCTTTCATTGAATTTCCTAGATGTTGGTATGAATTTATTTTCCCAGTATTCCTCCCTCCTCACCTTGCCCAGTTTTCTAACTTTGTTGGTAAACAGAAAAGCTATTGATTTTGTCATTTGGTAAGAGAGTAGGTTTATGGAACATTTTTATAAGTTCTATTTTTCTATAAGTTCAATATTTGTGCAGTTGGTTTGCTCAGAAGTTCTAAATAGACAGTTGTATCATCTGTAGATAATAATCAATCATTTTGATTTTACTCTAAGATACTTATTGTTCTTTTTTTTTTTTTCTCCCTTATCACAATGGCTAAAGCTGCTCAAAGAGTGTAGAGCCCTGTCCGGGATTCTCTTTGCCTTCACGCTTCCAGATGCAAAAAGTGGTGTTTCTATGATACTCCCAATCTTCCTTTAATTCTAATCTATTCTTCCTTGGCAGTATTTTATTGGTACCTTTGGGAGGGAAAAAAAATGTGCTTGTATGGTTTGACCCCTCTGGGTTGTCTTTGGATCTGCTGTCTGAGGAGCGGGTATCCTGTGCTCTCTCTGCTTCCCAGGAAGGGCCAGTTGTAGTTGGGTGTGGGTGGGGAAGGGTCAGAGCGACCCGTGACCATGTGTGTTGCCTAATTCAGGGATTGCCACAAGCTCCTCTGGCCTCAGATCTAAAGCCACATTCTGCAGGTGGCTTTATTGGTAAGGACGCTGACATGTGGTCTAATGCATCTGCCAACTGCTCTCAGTCACTTTGAAACTGAGACAGGGAAGAAGTGGTGATAGTGAGCTTGTCTGTTTTGTTCTGGACCATGGTAAAAATATCTCTGTTCCAGCATTAAACATAATGTTAGTTGCTACTTTTAGAAAGATAATCTCTATCATGTAAGAAAGTATCCCTTATTCTAGCTTACTAACAGTTTTAATAAGAAATGGTTATTTAATGGCATAAAATGTTATTTGTGTTCTTTTGTCCTTTGACATATTATGAGACAAAATATATTGGTAATTTTTTTAAGCTAAACCAGTTTTGCAGCCCTACAATAAACTATTAGATCATGGCATTATACTTATAGCACTCTGCTGGATTTAATCTGTCAGTATTTTATATAGAATTTTTGCAATTATGTTTATAATTGCTGTTAGCCCTGCCTTGCTGTTATTGGTAATTGCTATTATGCTTGCTGTGTTTTATTTTGGCTTTTCTGTGAATATTTCTTTGATAGGTTTTTTTATTTCCTAAAAACAAAAATTGCTATATTTTGGCTTTCTGATCCTTTCTTACTTGGTATTTATTTCTTTTTATTCTCTGAAAAATTATTCATTTCATTAAGACTTTAAAATGAATTGAAATATATTTTCTTGAAGGTTTAAATTTTTACTCTTGGTTGGGTGTGGTGGCTCATGCCTGTAGTCCTAGCACTTTAGGAGGCCGAGGCAGGAGGATCACTTGAAGCCAGGAGTTCAAGACTGATCTGAGCAAGAGCAAGAACCCATCTCTACAAAAATTGTTAAAAATTAGCCAGGCGTGGTGGTGTGCACCTGCAATCCTAGCTGAGGGGCTGAGGCAGGAGGATCACTAGAGCCTAGGGTTTCAAGGCTGTGGTGAGCTGTGATCTCATCTCTTCACTCTAGCCTGGATGACAGGGTGAGACCCTGTATCTAAAAAACAAATAAGTATATAAATAAATAAACACAATTCTACTGTTTTCCTAGTTTCAGCCGCTTGGTTCTCTAAGGCTGCGTATTTGGGTTCATTCCCTTGGTGTTGAATGACCTTCTTAATGGTGTTTTTACACTTTCCATAATAATGAATTTTCCGATTGCTTTGACCATATTTCTATTCATTTCTTTCTTTTCTAAACTTATTAATTCTATATTCTTGCTTTTTTAGTTTTATTTTGATGTTGTTTTCTCTGTTAATGAGTTTAATTGTTGAGTCCCTTTATCTCCCTTCTTTATTGTGTCATAACAAAGGCATGTACAATGTGAATTTTCTTCTGAGGACAGCTTTGGCTGCCTCCCACAAATTTTGTTATATAGTACTGTCATGAGTATTCACTTGAAATTAAATTTTTTATCACCAATTTGATTTTTCCTATAACCCATGAGTTATATGTAAAAAAAAAAAAAAGTTTTTGTTTTTAATATCCAAGTGCTTTGATGATTTTTACTTTTCCTGAGACTGATGTTGTATTTTCATTTTACTCACTTTTGGTCAAAGATCTAAGGCCTAAAATCTAAACAAATGTTCATGCAACAACCAGTGTTGCACAGATAAGTGAAAAGATTTTGTTGTTGGTTTATATACTATGAAGTGTATTGTGCTTCTGCTAAATCTATTTATTATGGGAAGTCCCTGGGTTATGAATAACATAGGTTCTGAAGGTTTGTTCTTAAACTGAATCTGTATGTAAGTTGGAACAGATACATTTACCTATTACCTGTAATAGCCTCCATTCGTAAGTGTGAGTCGAATGTCAGTCGGATGTTTGTAACTCGGGGACTTACTGTAATAGCCTCCATTCATAAGTGCAAGTTGTATGCAAACTGGACGTTTGTAACTTGAGGACTGCCTGGATTTAATAGCGTGTGATGCATCTGCCATTACCAGTGCACTGGGGAATGTCCTCCTGATTCCTGTCCAGTTTCCTCTTGGCCAAGAAGTGTCCCTCTTTCTCCCTGCAAGTTTTTACCAATCTTCTTAATGAGCTATCTACCTTCTTCTAATTGATTGGTAGAAGCTCTCTTGTCAGGGGGATTTTTGAGTACCCAAACCTCTAAGAATAAGTTGCCAGTGAGGGACACATCAGTGAAGGGAAGAGGAGACAGACGGGGCACTCTTAGAAACACCGAATATCACCCAAACCAGGTGGGTGTCAGATTGGCCTTGGACATGTAAGCTCTAGCAGGTGAACCAGGAGACCATTCAGCCCTGAGTCTGTCCCCACAAAGCCTCCTGGGGTTCACAACGGAACGTTCTATTCTCCCTGATCTGTCTATTGTTCCTAATCTGTCCAGGGGATACCTTCACCCACATATCCACCTCTCCCACCCCACACTTTATAGGTTCCAAATTATGGAGAAAGGCTCAACAAACATGTTTCTGGAGATTTCTGTCTAGTATAGCAGACAGTATAAACTCTGTTTTAGCAGTTTTTTCCTCTACACAGTCTATTAACTTTTTTATATTACAAATTATAATATACATACAAAATACACACACACACCCCCAAAATGCTGATGAATTATACATACTCCTGTAAACACCACTCCATTCAAGATATAAAACACAACCAGAAATTCCACATGAACCTTCCCGAGTACTCACTCCTCTCCCTCCCACAAAGGTGATCCTGACTTTGATCATGGTATTTCAGTTTTGTCTGCTTTAAAATCCCTATATAAACGCTGGCATGCAGGATTTATTAAGTGTCTGTCAACTTCCATTTGCTCCATCTTACATTTGTGAGAACCGTCCACGTGTCGAGAGTAACTGCCGTCTCTCCATCTTCGTTGTCTGTTTCCCATGGCTGGAGTAGAGCCACACTTTACCCATTCGGATCGCTTCCAGTTGGGGGCCATGAGGAACAAGGCTACTAGGAACATCACTGCAGGTGTCCAGGTCTCTGGTAGTCATTTATCCGGGACTGAAAGTTGTGGGTAACTGGGTGTGCAAGTCTTCAACTTGGGTGGAGAATTCCTATTTTTCAGAATGGTTGCACCAACACATACCCTACCAGGGACTGACCTCCAAATTGCTCCAAATCCTCAAACAGACTGGTCTTCTTAAGTTGAAATCATTGTAGTGGCTGAACTGAAGTATTTCAGTAGAGCTTTAATTTGTATTTCTCTGATGACTAATGCGAGGAAGCCCCTGTGAGCAGTCACTGTTATTTGTACACCTTCGTTTGCGGGGCAGTCACTCGAGTCTCTCCCTTTTTTCTGCTGAATTGCTTCTCTCTTCCTTAGGAATGTGCAAGGCCCTATGATCTGAATATGAGCATTATCTGTTTTATATGCTGCAAATATCTTTCCCCCTCTGTGGCTTCTCTTTTTCTCACTTAGTAGTATGTTCAGGGATAAAAGTTATTAATTTGCATAAAATACAATTAATCAATTATTGGATTCTACTTTAAAACATCATTCCCCATCTAAAGTAGTGAAGATGTTCAAATAATCACCTTTGTCAGCGGGAAGCTGGGTGGTTTTATCTGTTTTCATCTGGGAGTGGGTTAAGGGTTTTTTTTTTTCCTTACTATAATCTACCTGGAAAAAAATTATTTGCATAGGGTGGCGCTTGTGGCTCAAAGGCGTAGGGCGCCGGCCCCATATGCTGGAGGTGGTGGGTTCAAACCCAGCCCCAGCCAAAAAAAAACAAAAATTGTTTGCATAGAGTTTGAGATAGAGGCCAAGTTTATTTATTTGTTTGTTTGCTTTTAACATGAGGATATAACATTATCTCAATGCAATTTGCTTCCAAAAATTCTCTCCACTCTCAGCAGCACCATGCCCGTGTCTGTCTGGCCTGGGCCCACCTGTCTATTCACTGTTCCTCTTGTCCGTTCTTATGCCAATACCTCATGGTCTCAGTAACCATGGTTTTATGGTAAATCTTACTTTCCATTAGAGTTAGTTCTCTCATCTTGGTTTGTGTCAAGTATGGTCGTGCTATTCTTGAAATGCTGTGACTGTCCACAACGTCCATACGATTTGCCCAGACGCTCCTTTCCCGCTGGCCACCCGGGCACCTCACAGGGACCACGCCCACTTCCTCAGCCTCCTGATGAGGGATGCAGGTGTGGGTGAAAGATTAGGGATTGAAACCAGTTCAGGCTAACATCCCAGAGAGCCGGCAGATAGAAGTCGGTCTCCTCAGACCCCCCTCCACCCCTGCTGCAAACAGCACAGGGCCGGAGAAGCCTGGGGGGTAGACGGCTGTTAAAGTCAGACTGCCCACAGCTAACATGCTTAAACTCATATAGCAGCCGGAGCCTGGATGACTCCCCACACTGCTCACAGGTTGTTAGCAGCACCCCGGGAGTTCAAACAGATGCTTAGCAAATTAAAAGATTAAGATGTGACTGGGCAGGTCTAAGTAAGTTGGGGACAGTAGTTCCAGGTTACCTTACAGAGTTGTACCCACTCTCACTCGTGTTTTATGATTTTGTTACTACGTGACATTTGTTTTCCTCTGCTTTTTTCCTTGCTTCCTCGCTGGTTATGTCAGGGTAAAGTCCCTTCTCGCTGTAATTAACTTTGCTCAATAAAATTCCCTGAGGCTTTTGCTGGAGGTGGCACTTCTTTGCCCTTCTTATGCAATATGAGGTCGTGGCCTCGGGCCCAGGTCATTGCCTGGCTGATCACTGAGTCTGAAAGTTTTCACCCACACCCGCCGGCCCAGGGGAACAGCAACCTGAAGGTTTGGCCTCTGCGTCTTCCCGGTACCACCTCCCTCTGCAACCCCCTTCACCTCTTCTCAGGGGCAGAACAGCAAAGGTCTGGCCATACAACCAGGAAACAAGCGTCAGTCCCTCCAACCTGCAGGTCCCCTTCATCTTTGAGTGATTCTCTGGAAAATCTTCTCTTTGCTTTGGGAACCCCAGTTTCTGGTCTGTCTTTTCAAAGACTATCTTGAAAGATGCTTTCAAAGCCAAGTCTTAGTTTTCCAAGCTGCTGAGATTAGGTTTAGATTTGGGAAGATGTTCTTCATCTCAGGGAGCTTGTCTTAGCCTTTTGGGGCTGCTTAGTTCTGGAGGCTGTGAAGTCCATGATCAGGTAGAGAGGGGTTAGGGTTTCGACGTGGTCTTTTTATAACCTAACCTCCAAAGCAGCCGTCCATCACTGCTGCTTCAGCAGGACTGAGTCTGTGCCAGGCAAGTCATGTGGTCCAAACCTGACCCAACTGTGGTGGGCGGCTCCCTCCAGACCTGACCCAGCCGCGGTGGGCGGCTCCCTCCAGACCTGACCCAGCCATGGTGGGCAGCTCCCTCCTACGCTGAAGGGGGGGATATCCTGAGAGTGCCAATACTAGGAGGGACATCAGGGGCTACCTACCATAGCTGGGTCAGGTCATGGATTGTGTGTCTATGGTTAATTATTCTCACACCCAGATTAAGAGAAGAGAATATTCTAACTTCATATTCAAGAGAATATTCTAACTTCTTACTTTCTGGAATGCTGGTACAGAAATTGGAAAGAATTAGCAACAGACATGGCCAGGGAGCTTCACCAGAGAAGCAAGTTGCTTCTTTTCTGTTTTGAATTTGTTTGGTTTGTTTTGTTGTTAAATACGCAATCATAGATAAGGCAATGCCCCTTCCTGAAACTGGTGACGGCCCCAAACCTGCCAATCCCCTGCGGGGCTCACATTGCCCTGTGTGCATCGGCCACCAGGAGCTGAGTGTGACATGAGATGCTGGTTTCCTGGGCTCAGTGTGGGACTCGGAGCCCTCCTGCAACCTGCTGATGGGACAAGATCTGTACCACACCCACCCACCCCACCCTGCATTTCCTGCTACTCAGCAAGCTGGTCTGAGAAATTCCTCGGAAATGTCGTCCCAGGGATGCACTTTGCCACGAGCTCAATCACTGATGCAGATTTTCTCCATTTTTCACATGTTTCTTTATTTCAAAGATTATTTGTAATGAAGGAAGACACTAAAAACCCAAAAGCCGACAGGGCTATTCTCAACTCCTTCTCAGCCCTGCTGTGTTGAGTTAGGTTGATTTTAGTAATGAATTCCCAGAAGGCAAGTGTTCCACCTGACGCCACTGGGCTGAGCAGTGCTTCACTCTTCCCAAAGCCAACAGCGGGGATACGCAGAATTAGCTGTGTGACTCTTCCGAAGCCACAACCCTGGTGGTCCAGTCTCAAAACAACGTCGTGATTAGGACAACAGCATCCTGTAGCCAGAGATTCCATCCTTGTCCATCCAGTCCCCACACACTCCCCAGACCTCTCTCCCGAAGTCTCCCAAACACTCCTGGCCCTGCCTTTGCCCTGCCTCTCTGCCCCCCACCCCTTCTTCATCTTTCTCCGAAATACCACATCTCAGAAAAGACTAAAAAGAACAGAAGGGAAGGAAGAGGAAGAAGTTGACTTCAAGGAGGCAGAACTGGGCCAGACGGGCTGTCAGACGCCAAGAAACCAAACCGCATGGTTCCATGGTCCAGTCCGGCTACGGGACTGCATCTCAGCTCAGCCACTTGGCAGCCGTGCAACCTCAGGCAAATTGCCTCCTTCCCCGGTTCCCTCATCTGCCAAGTGTTGATAGCGACAGCACCTGCCTGGCAGGACTGCTGAGAGGAGAAAATGGGTTTAACTCCTCGGCACCCTTATGACTGTGCCCGGCACAAGTTACGAACTAGATAGTCAGCATATGGTATACAACTGTCTGTAGTTACTAATGTAGTTTTCCTAATTTCCAAGCAGAAGCTCTGTGAGCTGACCACCCAAGGCCCTGTAACAGCCTGGTGAACATGCAGAGGTGGTCACCACAAGGAAGGGGCCTCCGGCACTGACACATACATGTGCTGTGTGTCCTAGGGAGGTGGTCAGCGTAGGGAGGGGGTCAGTGTAGGGAGGTGGTCACTACAGGGAGGTGGTCAGCATAGGGAGGGGGTCAGTGTAGGGAGGGGGTCAGCGTAGGAAGGGGGTCAGTGTAGGGAGGTGGTCACTACAGGGAGGTGGTCAGTGTAGAGAGGGGGTCAGTGTAGGGAGGTGGTCAGTGTAGGGGAGGAGGTCAGCGTAGGGAGGGGGTCAGCATAGGAAGGAGGTCAGTGTAGGTGAGGGGGTCAGTGTAGGGAGGTGGTCACTACAGGGAGGTGGTCAGTGTAGGGAGGGGGTCAGTGTAGGGAGGGGGTTAGTGTAGGAAGGGGGTCAGTGTAGGGGAGGGGGTCAGCGTAGAGAGGGGGTCAGTGTAGGGAGGTGGTCACTACAGGGAGGTGGTCAGTGTAG
>NW_003852528.1:947549-953320 GCF_000181295.1 Otolemur garnettii | reverse complement strand
GGTCAGTGCAGGGAGGTGGTCACTACAGGGAGGTGGTCAGTGCAGGGAGGAGGTCAGTGTAGGGAGGGGGTCAGTGTAGGAAGGGGGTCAATGTAGGGGAGGGGTCAGTGTAGGGAGGGGGTTAGCATAGGAAGGGGGTCAGCATAGGGAGGGGGTCAGTGTAAGGAGGTGGTCACTACAGGGAGGTGGTCAGTGTAGGGAGGGGGTCAATGTAGGGAGGTGGTCAGTGTAGGGGAGGAGGTCAGTGTAGAGGAGGAGGTCAGTGTAGGGAGGGGGTCAGTGTAGGAAGGGGGTCGATGTAGGGGAGGGGTCAGTGTAGGGAGGGGGTCAGTGTAGGGGAGGGGTTCAGTGTAGGGAGGTGGTCACTACAGGGAGGTGGTCAGTGTAGGGAGGGGGTCAGTGCAGGCAGGTGGTCACTGCAGGCAGGTGGTCACTGCAGGCAGGTGGTCACTACAGGGAGGTGGTCAGCTACAGAGGTTCTACTGTGTACTTGCAGCACAGGGGGAAGCGCCTGGCGTAAACTAGGGCTCAGGAGTATTTATCAGATGAAACTCATCATCATTTTGCCTTTGGTAATTATAGTAATGGGGAATGCCTGCATTGCCAACACTACATCTCCACCCTTGTGCCATCACAAATGGTGCCCCAGCAGAAAGAAAACACCTTACAAGAATCGCCAAGGACTTTGACCTTATCACAGCCCCTGCCCCCTCACCACACAAAGAGCTGCCCATCAGGACCAAGTCCCAGGGCCTCACCCCAAAGTGGCTCCCGCGCCAGGGAGGTTGATGGGAACTGTCCCTCCACGGAACAGTAAATACAGTCACACAAGTGTTCTGATTAAGCCATTGAAACAGGAAAGCTGTAAGACACTCGAGAAAGGAATTCAAAGGAATCTTCAACCAAATTGAAAAGTTCTGACCCCAGGGAGAAACATCTGGGTCACTAGGGCTAGGAATTAGGAAAACCAAAAACGAGACCCTGGGATAAGACAAAATGGTGAGAGCTGATGGAAGCCCCGGGCCTGGGGGGAAAAAACCTATTTAAGCCCCAGCTGGGAGGATCTAACTAGTGGACCTGGAGGTGAGATATGACCCAAACCATTTAGGGGAGCCAGGGGGTGAAGGAGCATTTCTGCAGACACTCGGGGGAAGCAGAGACATTTCAGACTCAAAGAACTGAGCCCAGAAGTGGCTCCACTTACAGAACTGTGCCCTGGTCACTCTGCGTGAGTCTGGATAGGCTCAGTGCTCTGAGGTCACACCGGGGCCTGGGGACTTGGGACCGTGCGTTCCCCCCAGACCATGACCTTCTCTTGACGACTTGGTGCTGAGACTCCATCAGACCCCAGTTGTATCCTTTCACTCATTAGCATTGTTATTTTTCTTCAGATTTGTTCAAAACCAAAAGTATTGACAGAGAAAAAGTTCTACGCAGAAGCTTCTATGCCAGCCTGGCCACACTGGAGGCAAACCCCATGACCAAAATTTCCGGGTAATATTTATACTCCTTTTTACGATGTATGTTCCTAGCTATCATCTACACACATTTTAAACATAACTTGATGTAAGTTACACTAGATCACTGAACATCCATGAATTATGTGCCCTCCAATGATTATTTAAAAATAAAAAGAGAACAATGCAACGACCTTTACCTGATTTGGAGAAGGCCAGGATCTGTCTCCCATTGATTGCTTAAATATATTCTGCACCTTTCAAGGACAATCTCTGAAGGAGAAAGTCAAATATATAATTTCCAAGAAGTTAAGGGGGAAATATTGGTGCTGGGTTCCTTTCTCCACAAATGATGGTTCAGGCTATGAGGGACTGGGGTTGAGGGGGAAGGGTGTCACATTAGCTAATCAAAAAAAGAAAGATAAAGAAATAGAGATCAGAAGATTTCATACTGAAATAAAGAAATTCATGTTGCCTTAAATATAATTTGTGTTAGTTACATTTCAATTCCTAATTTATACATAGCAGGGTTGATAAAGAATTACATTATAACAAAATTAGCCGGAATAATTAGCATAGCGTATGTGCCACTGATTAAGCCCCCAGCAGATAGCTTGGTAATTAAGATCCGTGAGTGCCATATTTTGAGGCTTTGTCATCTTATTATCTGCCTAACAAGTGCCTCATCTTTACCTCCCTTCTGATTTGAAGTTTGATAGCAATCTCTACTAATTCTCGTTTTGTTTTTTATTCCAATGCTGATTATTTTTCCTATGGTCACTACCCTCCCTCTCAAAGTATTTATACAAATGGGCGACTGCTAGATTCCTTTCTAAATGTGAGGCATTTGATGCTGTAAAGCATTTGCGCTAAGAAATTTAAGCTCAAAAACTTTTCCAAATCCCTAGTTCTTTGGCCAAAAGAAGAACCAGAGATAGATCATACTGTGCAATTTTGTCAAATGTCTGAGCTGAAGGCAGATCCATGGAGTTCCTAGCTCCTCTCTGGGCAGAGCCCATTGCCAGCGTCTGTTTCTCAGTGTCTGTGACACTGGAGGACAAGCATGCAGTGACTCTGGCTGCTTACTCATTCATGAGCCCAGCCCATGGCACCACTGTTCCTTCACTCGGGGAGTCTGGGGTTGGCTGCTGTCATTGCAAAATCTATTGGGGTTTTATCAAAGAAGGCAGGGAGCTAAAATTATCAGAGTAGAGGCTGGGGGAAATTAACTCTAGTTCTTCATTACTGGCTGAGCCATTCCTGGTACATCTCCTTAGGTGGAAACCAGGACATTTCCATGATTTAATGGAATATTAAGCACACTACCTATATGAACCAAGAATGCCTTCAGCTGCAAATAACAGAAATACACAAAAAGGGCTTAAGGTAAAAAGAACTGTGACAGAAGTCCAGAAATGTCATGTCCAGTCTTCTTCCCTCTTTCTGTTCCACTCTTCTTGATGGTTAATCCTTCATTGCATGTCCATTACCTCATGGCTGTGACATAGCTGCCATGGCTCTAGACATCATGTCTCTTTCAATAAGGAAAGCAAATAGACATACCAGCGCTGACCATGCCTGCTCTCTCTGGCCAATGCAAGGTTTCCAGGGAGGCTGGGGCATTGAGTAGCTGATAAAGGAGACAACGACTAGAGTTATTGATTTAAATCAGCATGATTCATCCCCAGGAGGTGGGTACAGTGCTGCAGCTATGCAAATCCAGGAGATCTTGGGCAGGTGGGATAAGAATGGATGTTGGGCAGGAATTACAGTATCTGACACCTCAAATGCAGATGGAACAGAACCCACAAAGTCTTACACAGGGAAATAGAACCAACAAGAGAGAAAGAGACGGAGGAAGAAAAGGATTTATTTTAAGAAAATGATTCATATGATTATGGAGACTGCAGGGCAGGTGGACAGGCTGGAGACCCAGGGAAGAGCTGAGTTTGCAGAATTCCCTCCTACCCAGGGAGGGCAGTCTCTAGTCAGCCCTTCACCTGGCCGGCTGAGACCCCCACATTAGGGAAGGCCGGCCACTTGTTTTACTCTGATATAAAAGGTGTTAATCTGATCCAAAAAGCTCCTTTACAGAAACATCCAGAATAATGTTTGACCGAGTATCTGAGCACTGTCACCCAGCCAAATTAACACATAAAATTAATCAGAAGAGAGAAAGTAAAAAATGAAAATGTGGCAAGATGTGGTAGCAAAGTGGAGGAGACTCAACAAAAGCCACAGGGCAAGCCCTGGGCCCCCGGAGCCCCAACACGCACGACATTAGTGGGGACATGGGTTTGCGTGGGGGCTGCTGTGAGGAGACCCAGGAGCACAGAAGACAGAGGTCAGCATGGGAAGGGGCCTCTCCCCCCCCCGAGTGCCCAGACATCCACACAGGTGCTCTGCACCCCCACATGGCCTGGGATTAGTGCTTGGAACCAAGTTTGCCAGCCTCCCAGGGCAGGGAGGCCACAGCTAGTGTGTAGGGTATTTTTTCTTTTGCTCATTTCTGTGATGCTTCTATCTTCCTGAGACCAGCCAGCCCCCCTCTGAATTTGGAGACCAAAGACTCTGTTCCATCCTATCCAGTTCCAGGCATGTCCAGTTTGTAGGGGATCAGCTCTCCTGCCGCGTGAAGTGAAGGAGTGTGAGGTGCAGAGTGTTAGCTGATGTCCATTTCCATGGAACACAGGTTCCCAGTCCAGTCTGGGGAAAGGTTTTCAAAGCTTCAGAATCAAGCCTCACTTAAGATAAAGGAAAACATTACTCAACAATACCTCTGAGAGCTTTCTCTGAAAACATCGTCCCTCCTCGCCGGCTCACAGACAGGTCTACATCCTGAGTCTAGAATGATCCTTCTGCGTGGCTGCCAGAAAGATTGCTTCCTGGCTCCCTGAGGACGGATGGCAGGGCGTTGGGGAGTGGCCCTCACAGTGCCGTAACAGCAGCCGTGTCCTCTATTTATAGCAGCCCACACAGCACTCTGGGGCCAGCTGCAGCCCAGGGACTGGGCTTAGGAGGAGGGGAGAAGGGTTGAACCAGCCACAGAGGACACCACAATGTCCGGCGTTGATTGTCTTCCCCACTACCCGCTGGACTCTGACTTGGTGAAGAGATTGAAGTCTGCCCTGGATGCCAAGGATGAGGAGAGAGTGAGGGGTGTGATCTGCTCTGAAGTCCAGCCTGTGGATGCCGTGATAGAGCTGGCCAATGACGACTGGATGAAGGACCCTGCGGTTCAGCTGCCCCCTGGCGTACTACTTGGTAAGCAGACCACGTCTGCAAGTCTAGAACTAAACCACTAAATTATGTGGGTGGCTGGGTCATTCCTGGGGGTGGGGGGAAGTGGATGGGAAAGATGGATGCCATGTACTCGGATGTCTGAGCTGGGTCCCTACGTGCAGACACACGCCACATGTGGGCTGCGTATGTCCACTACAGGACAACACAGAGCCAGCCCCTGCCGAGGCGTCTCACTCAGTGGCTGCTTTCATGGCTCCAGTTATTTCCAGGCTTGGCCGTTTGCACGTGTAAGTTTCATCTACTTATAACCAATCGTAGACATAATTCTGTGCTCTGCTCTCTTGAGATCTGAAAGGTCCAGTTCCCACGTTGCTACATAGTCACCCTAATTTCCCTCACCTGTTGAGATGACTAATCACGAAAGATTTAAACCAAATGCCTCCAAAAGGAGAATGTTTGTTTACATTTTCACTTCTATAAATAATGCTGAGATGGACGTCTTTATTAATATTCATGTGGCCTTTTTCCTATTTAGAATTATATCCTTAGGAGCAGAATTACTAGAGCAAGAATATAAAATTTTCTGGAAGTGTATTTCCAAATTATCCTCTAGAAGGCTTTCTACTCCCTGTGATGGTGGGAGGGTGTTTCACCACAGCCTCCCCATCAATGAGTGTGGCTGGGAATGAATGGCTGTATTCAAGCTGCCAGTTTAACAGTGTACACTTCTGGTTCTTGAATAACCACCTGCCTCTCCATCCTTTCCTTACTGGTCAGGACCAAGTCCTGTCCATGGGATTTTCTAGGCTTCTGGGGTCCTTCAGGACTATCTTCCCATCTCTTTGAATCATCTTTTGTCCCTTTGTAGGACTTCTTCACGTAACTTGGACATAATCCCTCTGGCATAATTAGCTGACCTCGCCTTCCGTGATCTGTGCTGTTTTCCAACTTGTCAGAGGTGCCCCACAGGGTTGGACTTGGCCTCTAAGGGGTGTTGAGGGATCCTCTCCACCCACAGACCCCTGAGCATGCACCAACACCCATGCACACACACGGACACGGGTGCACACA
>NW_003852528.1:946373-947173 GCF_000181295.1 Otolemur garnettii | reverse complement strand
CTCAGTAGCTGCAGCCTCTCCGGGAGACTGCCCTGCAGAGTGTGTGTAGGGTGGGGAGGGGGGGACGGGAGACTCCATAATCACAAATGGCGATTTTCCATTTGAAAGCGGAGCAGGGAGCTGTGCCTCTTGCATTTACTTCCGGACCCACCTTCTCTGGCAGCCCCTAGAGGCCAATCTCCAGGAGCTGCACCTACCCCACCCCCGGCCCCTAACTTCTGCTGGGTGCAGTTACTGAAAGGAGAGAGGGGGGAGCCATTTGCTCCCTGGGACCCCTCCCTGCCAGGTAGTGCTGTGGCTTGGTGGCCTCCTTCTGCTGAAGGCTCAGCCCCCAGACAGCAGCTCCTGCCTCCTTGCAGGCCCCTTCAGGTGCAGGGATGGGAAAGCCCACCCGGCCCTTCCCTGAATCTTCCTGCCCTATCACTCCCTGTGGCCACGCTGTCTGCTTTCTGTGGAACGCTGTGTGGGGTGAGTGTCTCTCTACACATCTCCCTTCCCAAACCTGTCCCAGACACACAGTTGAAGGTCTGTGTACTTGGAATCCTTGATGTAAAGTATCATTTCCCTCCAAGTTACTAACTGCCCTGAAAAACGTTTCCTGTTCCCATCACTTCACTAAAAGCTGGAAACCAAGGAAATGTCTGTCGGGCAAGTTCTACTCTCTGCCACACTGAGTCCGTTAAGTTCTGGTTTCTATAGTGTGCACTTCTTCCTACCAAACAGTACGATTCAGGACGACAGGGACAATTTGATGCTGACCACATACCTTACTGAAGTGCCAAAGTCTGTTGTTTCACTCC
>NW_003852528.1:936376-945828 GCF_000181295.1 Otolemur garnettii | reverse complement strand
GAGCCTCTCCTCCACTGAGCTCTATGACCCGTCACTTTCCCTCTCTCCACCAATGTCCACACTTATTAACAAGGGATGTGATTAGACTGGTACTTTCCAGAGCGATCCACGAGCTTCCTAAGGAAAGCTCTCTGGTGGAATGAGCCTCAAAAGGCCCTGCAGAGTCCCCTCCCAGAGACGCACAGCGACATCTCAAAGGCTGGAAGCGGATTTGCCGCAACGGGACATGAGGACTTAATTGTGTTGGTTGTGTTTTCTCATCTGACCCAGAACTTGCCTTCACACCAGCTGACCATGACCGCAGGTGGAACTGGTGACTTACACACTCTCGGGAGCCACTGCCTGGGACCAAGACACATGTGAGACCTTTAAAAAGGTTGAAGAGTGGTTAGAATTTACGAGAATAACTTTGAAATGCAGCCCATGGACACGGTCTAGAATTTAAAGCTGTGGCAAGAGGAATGTGAAGATGAGGATGGTAAAACAAAAGAAAACGGGCTGGGTCAGGTGCGGGCGCAGAGGCAGGGATGCCCTCCCAGGTCAGGAAAAAGCAACAACCTCGTGTCCTGTGGGCGAAGCTCTGGGGGGAGAAGGCGGAGGAGGCTTCCATCCCAAGGACAAGCCATTCGATAGAATTCTGTGTGTTGTTTAAAAGACCAAAGTGTGTAAAATAAGGCAAGCATTCTCCTTACTTGTCAACGTGATTACGGCAGGCCCTCCCCATGCTCACCGGCCAGTGAACACATCGCTTCCCCAAATAGAACAGGAGGAAACATCATCCACTGTGATGCACCCACGTCAGCATCAGAGAGCAAGAGACACTTGCTGAGAAAATGATGGGAACGGCTTCTTCTGGAAGAATCCCACAGGGCATATGTGCCCTTGGGATAGGCTGAGGTCAAAGGAAATAAGAATTTTAGTTCTGTAACAGGCGAAGTGCAGGATGGGCCCTACTGAGGCAGGTGTTGGGCGGGAGATCGGTCCTTCCAGTCTGGGAGGCCCTGCAGCAGCTGGGCACAGTGAGGCCGAGCCCTCAGCTCCCTCACACCAGCAGGAGCCTCCCACCCGGGCCTCTGCTCACCCTCGCCACCACGCCCTTCCTCCATAAGGCCTCCCTGGCCCACCTGAGCAGCAACCTCACCTCCTTTCTCCACAAAAGCAAAATCTCCCCGTCTCCATTCGCTCCTGACACACACAGCCTTGCTGGGCCAGTTTCACTGACCCTCTGGATATAAAACCAAACACAACCTCCTCCAGGGCCAGAAGCTTGCCTAACACTTGTGTATATCCAGAGCCCAGCATGCGGTCTTAGCCCTGGGAAGCAGCCCACACTCCGGGTGCAGTGACCCTCACGGAGAAGCCCAGCTCCTTCACCCACCTCCAGCTGTGGGCACGCTACATTCCCACAGACACTGCTGGGACTGGCTTTTCTGCAAAGAAACATTTAACTCCACTTTCTGCTAAAGCCAAGTCTCTACGGCTTAACATTAGCAACAATGGTGTTATTGTCCTTGCTCTTTCCAAGACCACTAGTTCACCAGCTGCTGAGAACAGAGGGAGGAAGGACGGCTGGGGGACGGGCGGCAAGACCCACCTCGCTGCCAAATGCATCGACTGTACGATCCGTAACTGGCGTAATCAAACGACCTAAGAAACAACTGATTACTAATTGCTATTATTAAGGATGTCAGCATTCCATGATTTTGCTGCTGATATATTATATACAAGTCAAGATGCTACTTGAATTCTTGATTGAAATAGAAAAATAGAGGCATTATGTTGTGTTTGGGGTGACGGTGTTTAAGCATCCAGAGGAAAGTTAAAGAAATACTAATTGGGGGTTTATTAAGAGATCTCACTAGCAGCATGTATAGGTGGGGAATTAATGTGGGTAAACATGCGACGGACACGTGCACACACGGAAATGGGGTCTGCTTGTGGAATTGGACTTCTCACCCGAGGCCGGATGCTGGGCACACTGTGACACACGGGCTGTATCCGCTGCTCCTCAAGTCAGACATCGTTCCTTGGGGAGGACGTATGGAGGGGGACACCACTCAGGACCAACCCAACAGCTGCCTGGAAGTTCCGTGAGCGCCCGCCTCAGAGAAATCCTACTCTAGCACGGGGACGGGAGCTGCATGTGGATGGCGGCTCTCAGACTGCTGCGAGGGAAGGTCCCTGCCTTACTAATTTTGCTGCTGATCTATTAGCTCTATGACTCCCTATGTAGCCTTGAACATGTCAGACCACCTCTCCAAACTTTATTCTCCTCATTTTTAAAAACAGGATTGGGCTGGATCATCGGTCCCTCTGCAGCACAGGGACATCCTGACAGGGGTCTACCTTCAAAGGAAGGGCTCTGATGGCCTGTTGCAGGTCAAGGGGGCAGAGAGGTACCCCCAGAAAGGCTGGTAGGAGTCTTGTTTAGGAGTTTGCATGCATGGAATAAGCAGAAGCTTTGCTCAGGGCTTAGGAAAAGGAGGTCCCCCAAACAGAGCACGTTAGAACCGAAACTGGCCCTACGTGGAGGCAAAGAGAGAGGAGTCTATAGACAGAAGGACCTGCTGTTTCCTATTCCCAGTGGCTGTTACCTTTCCTACTTTTCTAGCTGAGGAAAATAGGCCCAGAGAAGTTGCATTACTCTCCTGAGGTCCCACAGGCGATGACGGCATAAATCCGGTGCTCTTCCCACTGTCTCCTGATGCCTGTAGTTCGTGCTATGCCTGCATTCTGCAGACAGGAACACTGAGGCTCACGTGTGTTCACACCTACCAGCCAATAGTCACTTAGGAGCAGGATATAAACCAGGTAGTTGTGCTCAAGGGCCCTTGCTGCCTACCCACCAAGAGACATTTTGCAGGGAGATCAATGAAAACATTTCCCCACTAAAGCCATGTACAACCCTTTGGCTTGGCAACATGCACACACATGCACGTGTACACACGTGCACACACACACAGAGTATCGATAGGCTGGAATCCTTGGCTTCATATAATTCAGCAAAAGTAATTTTAAAATGGACAAATGAGGGGGTGCTTGGCTGGAGAATAAAAACAGAAATGGGAGGTAGGGGGTCACCCATGCAGGGAAGGAAAGAGGAAAGAGCTCTGCCATCTCCCTGCTCACCCTGCCGGAGACGGTGGGGGCAGGGAGACCCTGCTCGAAGCAAAATGAAATTAAACCTTTCTAAGTACTTATAAATCAGCACCTAATGACACTATCCCACCACCAGACTGAGCATTGCTCTTATTACTTTGATTCACAAGCCAGGAAAAGATCCGGAATTATGCACAAATTATTGTCCCATCTTCTTAATTAACGCTGATTGCAAAATTCTTGCTAAAGTCCTTGCTAACAGACTCAATTATGCGCTGCCTGAATTGATTCACCCAGATCAAGTGGAATTTATTAGAAATACACTTTCCTACAATAACATCAGATTATCTTTGAATATAGTTAAATTATTTAGGAATAAAATGGCTGCAGTGGCAGCCCTTGCTTTAGATACAGAAAAATATCTCCTACCACCTAGATTTAAAATATTTCTTTGCTTTCTATAAGACGCACACCCTGGGCTCTTCTTTTTCCCAGAAGCAGGCTGACTCACACTGTGATGAGATGAGGTGCCTGCCTTAGAGCTAATGGTCCAGCTTCAAAGGCACATGGGCAGGAAGAAAAACCCTACAGGGTCGAATCTCAGCTCCCCCCGTATGAACCGTCACTGCCTGTGGAACGCAGTGAAATTGCAATTAGACTAAATCAGGATATTTTCAGAATCCAAATTGAGAAACAGGCTAATAAAGAAATAATGTATGCTGATGACATACTGCTATTAGCATCACTCCCGAGCACACTGGAGAGTTTTGAAAGAACAAAAAGAAATGAGAATAATAGTGAAGAGGCTTCTCTACCTTTCCAAGATGACAGCGGCTCCCTGCAACCGACTGTTCGTGGGAAATAAACATTCCAAAGGAGCTAATTGGAATCGGCAAGCGTGCTCTCCATAGCCTGCTTCTACCTGCCCTGATCCAATTTCCACTATGCGCTAATACCACCTTCCGTACCTAATGCTAATACCACCTTCTGCACCTAGATATAGAGCAGGGACTAGGTGTGTCTTGTTCACCATGACTTGACATCTAGCATGTCTAGAATAAGTGTTTATGGACCAGCATGTGAGGGATAGAAAACTCCCAGGCTAGCCTGAAAAGATGAGCATGTTCTTGAGAGTCTGCAGTGGAAAAGGGAGGGAGCCCAGTGGAGGGGGCCAAACAGTAAGCACAGGGCACCAGGGCCTGGCACGTGGCACACAGAGGAGGGATCCAGCAGGACCTGGGACATGTGGATCGGAGGAGAGAAGAAAGTCCAGGCAAAGAAGCTGGACTCCATTATGTGAGCCCATACATTCTGGACATAGGTGTTTATACTTAATTGAAAAGGCAGTGAGGAGCTGTTCAGCAAAGGAATGAGATGATCAAATTTGGGAAAGATGATAAAACTTTTTTACAGAAGTAGGAAAGAAAGCAGAGAAGAGATCAGTGCCAGGAGACACTGGCCCCCATGTACACACACCTGCTGTCCCTTCCCTCTGTGCTAACAGAATCCTACAGCAATGCAGCATGCCTGTCTGAAGAAAATATGCCTTCGCTTCTCCTGAAGTGGGGCTGATCTCTTCCTGGTGAACAGTGGGCTTAGCAGAAGAAGAAAGATGACAGAGGAAAGCCAGCAAATTTGAAACCAGATCTGTTGAAACTATCTGATCAAAAGAATAGGAAGTAAAATGGTGGGAAAGAAAGTGAGCAGGGACTGTTGGGGAAGATAAATGGTTTTTCATGTTACTGAAGTCCCAAGGAAGAGAAAAATAAGACAGCAAGAAAAAATGATAAAAGAAATAACTAGCAAACAAGTTCCCAAGTTTGATGGTGAAAGACATGAATTCACAGATTCAAGAAGTTCAGCAAACCTTTAAAAAAAAGAGAGGAGTTGGGCATTTGCCTGGATCCTGGGCATGCCATGGCTGCTGTGGGCCAGGTTCACCTTCAGAATGAACAGTAGGTTTCTTGGGGGTGAAGGGGTGAAAGTACACAGAGAGAAGAATGCACCATGCTTAGATTTTGGAAGTAAGTCATGTCCTTCGCACAAAGCGGCCATGTTGGCAAACTGCCTAAGGGCTGACTGCCTATTTTTATGAATAAAGCTTTATTGGAACACAGCTCCTTCATGTAAGTGGCACCTACCGCTGCTTTCATGAACCAGTGTCAGAGTTGAGTAGTTGCCCTGGAACCCATATGACTTGCCAAACCTGAAATATTTACTATCTGGCACTTTACTGAAAAAGTTCGGCAACTCCCCTCCAACAGCACACAAAATTTTATACCATGAATTCAAGGGCCCAAAACTGCCCTGAGCTAACTTAACCCTGCTGTTCTCCCCTAATGTCCCCACACCCACCCTGTACCCCAGTGACCCTGATCAGTCACAGCGCCACCCTGAGTATGGTGGGGGGGGCGGGGGTTTTTTTGGGAGTTTTTCTTCCCTTAATTTGCCGGCAGGCTTTTGGCCTTTTTTCCGGTATTTTGAATTTTTATTTTACCTTCCCCTTTTTTGTTTTGGGGATTTTTTTTTGTTTTTCCCATTTTATATTTTCCAGTAATAAATGTTCATTACATTTTGAAAGAGAATCAGTCTGTGACAAAGTAGAACCAAAAAGAGAGAGAGAAAGAGAGGATCTCCGGAACCCCACCTCAGTCGGCTGAGAAGCTCTGGTCTAAAGCACAGCTCAAGCACACCCTCAATCCCCAGCCACTTCCAGCCTCTGCATAGCCAGCTCCTCTGCTCCCCCCAGCTCCTCTGCTTCCCCCCACCCAGGTCTCCTGTGTGCCAGCAACACACCCACCCTCCTCCCGGTGGCTTGGGAGTGCAGGGGCCCAGAGATAGACTCTGAGCAGAGTGTGCCTTGCAGGGTTACCTCCTGGGATCAGTACCTAGAAAGCCCGACTGGCAGAGAGACAAAGTGATCCATGACCCAGGCTGACAGCACCTTGGCCAGCCCTAAGGGCAGCTTTGGAGTGGATCAGACCTGCCACAGGTGCTCTGCATTGTGTCAAAATGATGGGACCTCTCAGCCTGCACCTGGACTCAGCTGGCTACTTGTGCAAGGTGAGAACCATGCCCATTGGTAGTTCTTAAATGAGGTGGCTCTCAGCAGCTGAGGCAGACACTGAAGGGGGTGACAAGTCCTCTCTCAAGGTGGGGTCTGGATGCACATCTCAGAGTCTGCTCTTTATTCCAGGCCCTGCCCTCACCTCAGCTCTGACCTCAGGCCTGCTGAGGTTCTCAGCGCTGGGACTAGTGACACCTGCCTCTTGCAGCCCAGAATAAGAGGATATAACTCCCCTTGGAGACAGGTCAAGAGGAAGACAGACACCCTGGGGAGGAAACACGCCTTCCCTGTCCTGCCTTCGCTCCCTGCTTTGCTTAGATGTCACCTCTGGAGGAAGCCTGTCCTTCCCTCCCACCTGTCACTGTGGTTCCTGCTGATGGGTCCCCATCATAATGACTGTGCCTCCTATGGCAGGGACTTGGCCACACTTGCTAGTCAATGCTTGCCATGTCCACCTCTCCCACTAAATGTGAAACCCCTAAAAGGCAAGGATCTCTACTCTACTTCTGTGTGCTTTTAGGACCCGAAAGATACTCTGTACATGCAAACTCCATCTAGAGTATTTCCAAGTTGAAAAGAAATTTACCCTCCCACTTGCAAACTCTGAGACTAAACTCTTCCAAAACTTGATTTTTAGAAAAAAGCCTTTCATAATTGGAAAAGCCAAAGGAAAGGTCTCTTGTTATTTTAACATTTTAAGTTAGTAAAATTGGACGTGATATTACATTTGGTAGTCACTCATAATCTTATAATTTTTTTGTTTTTCCAAAGCTCTAATTTTTTGTCAACACAAAAAAACAGGTATAACAAACTTGAACTCTATCAGACAATCCTGGCCTCACTTTGCTCTGCACAGAGTCACCAAAGGGATCAGAACTGTCCACCAGGAGACTGCCCTCATCAACTGCAGGATCAGTCACTTCCAGTTTCTGGAGGAAGTATGAAGGATCACAGAGCAGGGCAATCAGGCCAGACCAACTTGGAGAGAGAAGTATTTTGCTCTCTGTGTGAGGTTCATAAAAAACAATCAGTATGAACATGCAATTTGTCTCAAGAGGCACGAGCTGCAATTTTATCATGTAATTAAATCCCCATGACAGTTGTAAAGAAACTTGGTCACCTTTATCAGGGAAAGCGTCACTGATATGCTTTCCAGCAATGTCCCTGGAGTCTATAAATGTCCTTCCAGGGCTATTTACTCGTGGCTCTGTCTGTGGAGGGCTTGGCTGTTGTGCTTTACACTCAACCACAGTAGCTACACAGTGTTCAAGGGCACCTTTGTTCTTGAGCTTCCAAAAAAGCCCTCCTGGGCTGTCAGTGAAAGCAGCACTTGACCTTTGGATAAGATCACATTAATAATGAGAAGTGACTTTGTTGTCTTGCTTTATCTGCACTGGGCTCAAGTAGTGATGCCGGGAATAAGTTAGTGAGGAGGTCCCCCCTAACTGAGTTCTTCCACATGATGGGAATGAGATTTCTTAATAATGTGAAATCAGTACTGACAATTTAAGTCATTATTAATAGATACACTTGATCTGAGGAAGTAAAATGTTTTAATGTTTTGTTAAATGAGGTGTGCTGTGCTAACATTGTTATTCAGAGAGGAGGTTAAGATACTTTAGCATTTTTGATATTAATGTCTGTGTGACTAACTGTGGTGGATGGGCAGATGTGTTCTGGAACTCTTAAAAGGAAAACTTTAAACACCTACCCAGCTTCTTATTTAAAAAAAAAAAATTTAAGTTTAAAAAAAAAAAACCGCAGGGAGTAGGGATGAAGGAAGGGCAGGCTTTAGAAATGAAATAAGCAGCATGAGGACCCAAACGATGGTGCTGAAATAAAGCCACCGTAAAAGCTGGGGCTGTCGTGCCCATTGGCAGTAACGTTGTTATTCTAGAGCACAGGCGGATTTGCCACATGGCCGTTTGCAGAACGGGTTCTTATGAGAAGTGCAGAACTGACCAGGTCAACAATATACATTGGCAGCTTGCAGAAAGCGTGCACAGACTCTCACAATGTCCACAAGGGTGATGACTTCATATCTTAGTCCATCCATTTACTTAGACAATTGACACCAGAAGGAAGCCTGACATTTGCCAATGACCTAGGAAAGAATCAAATCCTTGCCCTTCCCCAAGAACATGAGAAAAGGGCAGAGACATCCTGTGGCCCGCTGGAACACACGAGGACCAAGGCCATGGAGGAAGAGCCTGGCTCCACAATGAAGCCCACTGGCCCCGTGCCAGCCTCAGCTGGATCGTTTCAGAGCATCAGCAGAGTTAATCCTCAGAGGCGTCCAGGAAAAGTTAATCATTTGTCAACTCAACAGCAGGAAGCAAAGATCCTGACATTAGGTGAAAATAATAATCACCATTAAAACACTACCATTTGTATATCCCACCGTAATTTCAAGATGGCTTTTACCTTTTTCGTCTCATTTGATCTGGAGGCAAAATCTCCCTCTCATTAGCTACTGACACTACAGGATTCAGTTATTAAGAACTAGTTTTTGTGTCTCCTGCAGACAAAACATCATGCTTATTAAAGTCTCAAAAATATTCTTTGCAAAATGATATTTAAATCCAGCTGACTACCTGGCTAGTCTTGGAGAAATTTAGTCTATTCACTCAATCATCCAGACAAAAGCTGAGAATCCTCCCCTGCGTGGATCCTTGTCTTCCTTTTCCTATGTTAACTCCATACGCTGTTAACATCTGTCCATTCAGCTTAGTACATGCACTCAAATGAGGGTCCTCCCTCAAACAGGTGCCATTGTTCAGTTCAGCTAAGATAAAAATATTAAATATACTGATTTAGAGGAAATTACATGTATCGCAGTCCTTCTCTTTCAAAAGGGGCATTGTATTTCTTCAGAAGCGTTTCTTTGACCAGCTCCCTGCAGTGGAAGCTAAAACCTGGTAGAGCCTACAGATGCACAGAACCACAATGAAAGGGAAACGGGGAGGATGTTCATGGTTGCACCAGAGAGAGAGGAAGCAGGGATGGAGGAGAAAGGCGCAAATAAGGCTGTTCAGGTTGTGATAGATCCCTTCAAATCCTCAGTGTAATTGCCAAATTCGCTAAGTGATGTTAGTGAGCCAGCTGGAAACCAAATCAACCAAGAGAAATCAAACACTGTGCATGCCCATGTGGGGCCGAGGCAGAACATGCAGAGTCCAAGCAAAGACAGAGGTGGAGAGAAACACCACCAGGAGACAGAGGTCGGGAGAGAGAAACACCACCAGAGACAGAGGTCGGGAGAGAGAAACACCACCAGAGACAGAGG
>NW_003852528.1:928789-935087 GCF_000181295.1 Otolemur garnettii | reverse complement strand
CCAAGAGAGAGAAACACCACCAGAGACAGAGGTCGGGAGAGAGAAGCACCATGAGGCACAGCACAGGTGCTCTCAGGGATTCTAGGGAGGACTCCAGGCTCCACAAAGCCAAGGGTTCTACTGAGGAAGGAAAACTAACACCTAACTTACATTTACTCTTCCTGTGCAGACATGCTTTGACTGTTCTTAAATAACGTCAAATAATTTGCATTTATACTACCTAAAGTTGTGTATAAACATCAATGCATCCAACAGCCTCCAAACTTAAAAACAAAGAGAAAGAACCTCTAGTGCCCAGAACGGGGGAACCCACACAGGGAGTGGCAGTTTAAACCACATGATTCACAAGGACAATAGGATCCTACGTGCCTAGGGTTTTAATGTTGGTGCGAGGTGTTGATTAGATCAGGCCCCTTTCCTGGCCTGTTCTGAAACTCTGATTGTTTTAGGCTCCCTGCCTCACACTTGATAGCTGCCCTTCCACATGTGTCCTTTCAAATCCCCAGTACGAACTCTGTACAAGATGAGGCTGAAGGCAGATTCCACGGCTTCCCGTTAGAGCAGAGGTTCCCCAGCTTAGGCTTCTGCTAGAAATACCTGAGGAATATCTTGTCAGAGATGGTTGTTGTGATGCCCAGGCCACACCCCAAGCCCATTACACCAGAAACTCTCAGATTGGGATCCAGCCAAGATTTGAACTGGTTTTTTTTTTTTTTTTTTTTTTTTGGAGACAGGATCTTATTCTTTTACCCAGGTTAGTGTACAGTGAAGTCATCATAGCTCACTACAGCCTCAAACTCCAGAGATCAAGTGAGATCAAGTGATGCTCCTATCTCAGCCTCCCAAGTAGCCGGACTACAGCCCCCCACTGCCACACCCAGCTAATCTATTTTTTGCAGAGACATCTTGCTCGGGCTGATCTTGAACTCCTGGCCTCAACTGATCCTCCAACCTCAGCCTCTGAAACTGCTAGGATTATAGACATGAGTCACCTCACCCAGTCTCCATCTACTGCTTTAGAGTCATCACATGTATTATTTCTTTAGTTCGAGTTATTTAGCCAGATTATCCTAAGGAAAGACCCAGATTGTTTCCATCTGCCCCAAAAGGTTCTCATGAACCCTTCCTTTGCAGGTTGCTGGACACACACTTGTTGCCTACATCCCCTCTTCATTTCAATGAGTAACCACATCACAAAAGAAAATACTTCTGGTCCACCTGACTCGTTCCTGTGACTCACAGAGTTCCAAGTGACCCCACTCTCTTTTCTAAATATTCCCAAACCATCTTTCTCATGATTCACGTAGAGATCTTGTCCAAGACTAACGTCAAGTTCATAAGCCTGAGAAATCCAGATTTTTTTTTTCCAAATTGAAAACTACAACTCTAGCCTTCTAATCCTTCTGCTTTATCACAATTCCTCAAAGACTTTGAATAATCGTCCAGCAACCTCATATGCAAATTAACTCTTGAAAGAAGTTGAGTGTTTATATGGGCTGAGGTTGCAGGGAGGATAAAACTAGAGTCTGTGTTTTGGTTTTGACTGAGCTGAGAAGGGTGAGGATGTTTAAAAATGAGGTAAAAATATCTTAACTCAAGCAAAGGGTGGGGGGTGGGCTTCTAGCATTGCTGCCGGAAATGGGCAAGACAGAGCCCAGTCCAGAGCACAAGTAAGAAGACAGGGTTCTAACTGAGGGACACCATTCAGTTGGTGAAAGGAAGGCTCAGAAGCATAGTCTGTGAGCTGTTCTGGCCATTGCTGTTTCCTGTGTGACCCTTATAGGCAAGGGTGTTGTATTTTTTGCCTCTGAATGCCCAAATTATACAACACACCCTAAGAAATAATAAAGATTACGTATATGTTTATTGAATGAATAAATGAATGAATGGGTTGGTTTTCAGGTTGTTGTTTTAATGCAGCAGTTAACTATAGCTTTTCTTGTTCTTTTAAACCAAAACAAAACAGAAGGACAGCTCTCTGCCATGCTCACGAAGTAATCTACATGTCCTGTTTATGAACTCATGCTGTCTACCATGAGCTATTTTTAAAGCTCTTACAGAAAGCCAGGTCTGTTTCTTGACAACTACTCCCTACCTACTGAAACTGAGTCGGGATATTTAGGGAGCTGTTGACAAATAACACTTGGAAGGCTAAATTTAGTGTCGAGTGTGGGGTGGGGTGGCTGTCATCCTTGGACTTACCTTCAGTGTCCCGCCCCCTTTAAAAATAACCCATGACAAACACATCAGGTACAAAAAATTCTCCAGTTTAACGTGAAATACAAGCTCAAGTTGGATTATATTATATCTGTGCATGAGTGAGTCCTTCAGAAATTCATCTAATTACAATCAGTCTGAGAAAAATAAGATGGCAAAATGGCTATGCTTGGAGAAATGAACTATCCAAAGAGTGTAATATTGCCATTGAGAGAACAGAGCAGCTACAGAGTAATATAATGAAGGGGGCAGGCGCAGATGAGACTGGAGCTCATAATTTTATTCTGGCGTCCATCTGAGAAGGGAAATGGTCTCCATTGTGGTGATGTATGGAGTGCGTTTTATCTCTGGGGAGGGCTACAAGTGTCCTACAACCCTGGTCTGTATCTTCTTGACTGCAGCACGTCCCACATCACCCCCGTGTCCTTGGCACATAGTGGGCCCTTTTAAAAAGTCTCTGCTGTTCTCATTGACAATGTTGACATTGCTTTTGCTACTGATGATATGGACGAGGGAGATGAAACTTTAAAATACGTGAAATTGGGGCAGGGGTATTTGTTTGTTTTGCTTTTTTTTTCCTTTTTTGAGACAGAGTCTGGCTCTGTTTCCTGGGTTAGTTTGCAGTGGCCTCATCATAGCTGACTGCAACCTCAGACTCCAGGGTTCAAGCGATACTCCTGTCTCAGCCACTCTAGTAGCTGGGACTAGAGGTGCCTGCCACAATCCCTGGCTAATTTTTATCTATCATATTTTTTTTTTTTTTTTTTGCAGTTTCTGGCCAGGGGCTGGGTTTGAATCCGCCACCTCTGGCATATGGGGCTGGCACACTACTCCTTTGAGACACAGGTGCCGCCCCTATTTATCTATCTATCATCAAGACAGGTCACTTTTGCCAGGGCTGGTCTTGAACTCCTTGCCTGAAGCAATCCTCCCACCCTTGTTGCAGACTGGAGTTACAGGCATAGGTGTGTGTGCACAGACTGACTCAAGGCCTGGAGTTCCCCCCACCCCGCCCGTGATAAAAGCCGCATCTCTTCAGAGGTAGTGGGTGGGCAGGGAGGTATCTGGCTGCCGGATGCCTTCACGTGTGAGCTGTACCCTGAAAGTGGAAGGGCTCTCGTTGGTGAGGGACAGCGCTGGCTGAAGGTGGGGTGAGCTGCTCATGACCTGACCTGGCAGCTATGGGGGGCCATGGGCTCACCTTGGCTGTGTTTGTCTGACGCTGGGGCTGAGGCTCAGTGCTGAGGCTGTGGAAGGGCCTCTGGTCTAGGGACACATCCATAGTAAACTGCAAACACCCGTATGTCTAAGGAAGACAGAAGGTCGTCCTATGCTGGGTTCCCCTTGGCTGCAGAAAATCTTGGTGAAGGGAGCAACCCAGAGACCAAGGGACCCTTAGAAATAAAGAGACGACACAAAGAGCCTGCTGAGGCTCAATGCAGCAGCTCTGGGAACTCAGGGAGAGGAGGGAGTGTTACCAAGAAGGCTAAGAGAGAAAGATGGGGGGTGGGCAAAGGGGGGCTACAGAAGCTCAGCTGTGACCAGGGATGCCTCACCCCGATGAACTCTACTCCATTTCATGTCTTTTCCCGGATGCGTCTACGCTGTTGTTTGCAACACCACTTACTTGAAATGGATCGTGGCCCCTGCTATCCTGCCTCCCAGGGCCAGCACACGGTTAGCCTCCCGGGCGTGTGCGCCACTGCCCTCCCCTTTGCCCATTCAGGCAAAGCCCTCAGACTCTTTTATTTGCCGCCCTCCACTCTCTGGTTGTATAGTTGGTCTTTATTTTTGATTTTGTCTTTTTGAGATGGAGTCTTACTCACCCAGGCTAGAATGCCATGGCCTCGACCTAGCACACAGCAACCTCAAACTCAGGCTCGAGTGATCCTCTCGCCTCCGCCTCCTAGACTGCTAGGATTACAGGCATGAGCCACCAGGCCCAGCCTGATTTCAGAGCTTTTATTTTAATTCATGTGAACAGGATGAAGGACCCAGTAGCCCATTCCAACTCAATGGCCCGTTCCAACTTTTTAGCAGGGAAAAACATGAATTGCTCCCCAAAAAATGTGTGGGGGGAATTGTATATTATGTTACAAGAAAAAAATTAGTTTATTGTTTATTTATAAAATAGAGCCCTAAACTGTAGTAAATAACTATGTAACTATGTTACAATAAAAAATTATTTATTGTTTTATTTATAAAAGAGCCCTAAACTGTAGTAGATACTGTAGTAACGAGTCAGTTACTAATCAAGAACTGTTACCATTTATTTTTTTTTTAATTGTGGCCTTTCTCATCTTTAGCAAAGGATGCATATTTGGGGGTCAGTTTCCAACTGCTAGAAGACACAGGCCCCACAGCCCCAGGTGATGCCTCTGGGAACCCCTGCTCTGTCCCAGGGATCCTCCTCCCCAGGAACACTCATGGGGAACTTCATCCTTTGCAGTATCCAGCTTCCTCCCTCCAACATCCTCAGGGCCACCTCCCTCCACCGCAGCCCTCAGAACACACATGTGTCACCCTTGGGCACAGCCAAAGAGAACTTGGTGGGGACAGAAAACAAAAAGACACTCTTCACAGCAAGAATAAGAAGCCTCATTTATTTATTAATAAGAATCATTAAAAGTATTTGTTGTACCTAAGTCTCTCATCTTCTAGACCAAGGGTCACCTTCTTCTGGAAAGGGCTCTGTGGGCCACATGCTCCCTGCCAGGACTGCTCAACTCTGCCATTACACACTCAAAAGCCGCAGTAGACAATATGGAGCTGAACAAGCATGGCAGGTGGCAGGGTTCCAGGAAACCATTTACAGACACTGAAATCCAAATTCATGTAACTATTGTGTGTTATGAAATGGTATTCTTCTTTTGTTTTTATCCAACTATTTAAAAACGTAGAAACCATCCATAGCTCCCAACCCCTCTGAGAGCTGGGAGTGGAGGGAATCAACGAGTGAGAGCAGACAGACCCTTTCAGCTCTATCCTGAGAGCTGTTCCCACCAGTCTGGCTCCACCTTCCCTCGGAGGGCAGCTTAGAGCCCTCACTGGAAAGCGCCTCCCAACAGTGTTGGCCCACTTCCGAGCAGGTCCTATTTGGAGGGGCAGCCCAGTGTGGTGGACAGAGGGCGGGTTCTGAAGACAGACACACAGAGTTCCCATCACAGCTCAGCCACTAACCAGCCAAGCAGCGGGGCCAGACTGCCTCCTTCACCAGGCGAGGTGTAAGCAAGCACAGAAAGCATCTGCGGCTTCTTAGATATTTGTTTCTTTCCTCTGGGCTTTTTTTCATTCCCAAATTCTAAACATAGCACATTTTTTTGAACCTAAGAAGATATTAATTATTCGCTAAGTATTGTGGCCACTAACATCAGATTTATAAGTTAGTCACTTAACCTACACAAGCAGGTGAATGCAATACTGTTTAAGGCTGAGGCATCTTCTGCCCAAACAGCAGGATAAGAGAGATGAGTCCCTGACAACTCAGGGCACATGCTGGTGTGGGCCCTGGAAGGGCAGAGAGCTGTTTGGAGATGTGCAGATGTGTCTGTCTCTGGAGTTAGCAAGTAAGCGTCCATGTAATCACTGGGGACTGGACACTGCTGCATCCCAATGGTCACATGATCTTGGCCGTATCAAGTAACCATTATCACATCAGAGTCTACGAGAGTTATAAATACACTGGATAACAATGGAGTATGACAATAGAAACAGCTCACACTCCCTAAGACCATCTCTCCCGTTCTGAAGAAGTTTTCTGAAATCAACTGCATTGCAATGAAGAGGCAGCCAGAGCGAGTGAGAGGAAAACTTCAAATCTTTCAGAAGATGGAGAAAGAGCCTCAGCTCAGAGCAGGGTCTCCAGTGCTCGAGTACCACACTGCCTTGGTCACAGGAGACCTGGACCATCTTAGGACCCTCATGGGCCAGTTCTTCCAGGACGCCAACGTGGTGTTTGAGATCAACAAGGATGAGATGGAATGGCAGGTGAAATCTTCAGCCACGTTCGGACTGTCAGGTACCCTTGTTCCTTTAAAGCTCAGTTACTTGCTTTTAAGGAGCTACTAACACTCTCTCTGAA
>NW_003852528.1:924814-928144 GCF_000181295.1 Otolemur garnettii | reverse complement strand
CAGCACACTCCCCACCAGGGCTCCTGTGTCCAAATCTGCAGCAGCTCACCAGACCATGAGCACTTGAGAACCTGAGGTCACTGGGCCAATGGCCAGTGTCCCACGTCCCTGACTCTTGAGCCCTGGCAAACAAAGGCGGCGGAAGGCCAACTTCCAAGGAACTGACAGAGTTCTATTTATGCCTCGCTCGGGGAGAAGGGAATAAACTCAAAACACTGCCAGAGGGCTGAGCGGTTCCCAGCAATCAGCAAGGCAGCAGGGCTGTGGGGAAGGCAAGTGTCACTTCCAGCCTGGGCTGCACCTGTCCCAGAACAGAATGCCAACCATGTGAATGCTCAATTAATGTTTGCTTTTTAATAAGCACGTTCTTCTCAGCCTTGGACATACTCACACATGCTCAAATGCAGCCATTTCAAATGGATATTAATGTTGCCCCATCTTTTGCATGTTGTCTGGATCCAAAGTTGGGCTCCTTTTTTCCTTTTCTGCTGCTGTCCTGTGGCACACCCATATGACAAGAGTCAGAGTGTGCCCATAGGGAAGGGCTGTCAGTGCTGGGGACCTGACACTGAAGACCGGGCAGCAGCATTGGCCCAAGGCTTCATGCAGGCTGGGGAAAGGGAGGGCATCACTCAGGGCTGCTGGGCTCTGTGCCCTTCCACCCCAGCCCAGCTGCCCTGCAGCACATCCAGCACCAGTGACAACCAAATCCCCGTTTGAGAGCCACAACCCCAAACCTTCTGCCTTCTCCAGTGTAAAGACTTACTGGTGGCCAATTCCAGCTTCCCCAGTGGGGGCCGAGGAGAGGGATCTGTCTGAGTGTGCCTTGCAGGGCACCTCTCCAAGTGGTCAGCCCCTTGGTGCCCCTCCACGGTGGCATGTGACCCATACAGTTCACAGTCCAGGACAGCATTGGCCTGGGAATCTGGGGTTCTGCAGGTGCGCCACAGGGAGGGAAGCCATGCTCCTCCTGGGGGCAGAACTGGGACCAGGGGCTACCGTGACAGGAAAGTGTCGCTCTCTGCTCCACTTGAAGGCCTGACAGAAGCTTGTCAGCATCACCCAGGACCTGGAGACTGAGCCAATGGCCAGCCCCAGGCCTTCCTGTCAGTCTGTGGGAAGCCCCAGGAAACCAGGGTGGATGGACAGAGCCACTGGGGAGGCGAGCGCGGGGTTGGGGGTGTAGGATTTGCTGGGGAAGTCAGTAAGCAGACTTCACATCTTGGAAAATGAAGCAGCAGGTGTGGGCCCCTGCGAATGTAGGTTATGGCTACCATTAAGGACTACATCCATCCTCCCCCTACAAAACACGCAGGTCTTCACAGGCCCCTGTCCCCAGGGTCTCTGGCCACCACCACTGTACACCACGGATGACAGGCTCCTGGTTTCCCCACTGAGTGTGCAACAAGGAAGCCCCAGGCTGGGCCACTGGGACTGGGAGCGGCTGGGACTCTGCACCACGTGTGGGTAGGTAATTAATGAATGGTCTTTCAAGATCGCTCAGCATGGGTCCCAGCGAGGAGGTGGCCTGTGAAAAGGGTCTCCTCTGCAGCTCATTACAGCCACGGGATCGATTCTTCCATCATTATCAGAAGGCCTTCCTGCCATGTGAAATCCTGCCCCTTGAAGTGTATTCACCGGGGACGCTTCCCCATCTCGGCAAGCGCTCCTGGCCGCTAACAACCTTCCACCGGCTTTTTGAAAGTGCCAAACTTTTCAGAGAAGTAAAATGTATAGCACCTGCTCCATTCATCCCTCAAGAAAGAGCAACCCTATATACACATGCACACACACACCCCTAAAAAGCGCAAAGAAACAAACCAGAACTGTGCTGAATGTGGACGCCACATCAAAGCGTGCTTCTAAAATTCAGCCACTTGCAAGAGAGAGAAACTTTCTCTGAGTCCTTTTCTTGAACAACCTTGGGGGTGTGGGGGTCAGTTTGTTTTGTCTGTTGTCTCCTCTTAGCGGCAAAAGGATAAGTTTCGGGCTCAGCCAAGAACCGGCTGGGTTCTGGAAAATTCCACAACCCACTTTCCTCCCACAGGCTTCCCCTCATTCAGAGCCTGGAAAAAATGTGAATTCCTCACTTAAATTCCCCCAGTGGCCTCGTTCCGCAGTCACCCCCATATTTGGCAGACACTCTTGGCTCCCAGTAACCCCCGTTGCATCTGCCCGGCTCAGCGTTAGCCTTCTCAGGCTCCGGCTCTCTGTCTCCACCCGTCTCTCCGCAGCCGAGTCTCTGACTCCACACCTCATGTCCGGCCCCCTGCCTGCGCGGGCACCTACTTCCCAGCTATGTTTCGCCCTCTTTCAGGCTTAATGAACACCATACACCCAGCCGCTGTCCCTGCTCACGCTGTCCTTCCTTCGCCCCCAGGCCTCTGGACCCTGGAGTACAAGCGCGAGCTCACCACGCCCCTGTGCATCGCGGCGGCCCACGGCCACACGGCCTGCGTAAGGCACCTGCTCGACCATGGCGCGGACCCCGACGCCAGTCCCGGCGGCCGCGGCGCCCTGCACGAGGCCTGCCTCGGGGCCCACACGGCCTGCGCCCAACTGCTCCTGCAGCACCGCGCCGACCCCGACCTGCTCAGCGCCGACGGCCTGACGCCGCTGCACCTCTGCCGCACGGCCGCCTCGCTCGGGTAAGCGCCGTCCCCGGCCTGGCCACCCCCGGCCCGCCGCCCTCGCCAGACCCCACCAGACGGAACCCGTCTCGCCTCTGCTCCCATCCCTGCCTCTGGTCCTGGCCCTAGACCTTCCCGGGCCAGGATCCGCCTCTGTCCCTGCCCCGGCCCCTGCGTCGGACCCAGACCCAGACCCCGGCGGCACAGCTCGGCGCGTACCGGACCCTCCCCGGCCCGCGCCCCCGGCCCGGCCGTAATTAGAGCCTGATTCGACGCGAGGGGGGCGGCGCCACGCCGCGGTAATGAGCGCGCTGATCAGGGCGCGCCCGGCGCTGGGGAATGCTAAAAGGCCGCTGGCGGGGTTGCAGGCTGAAAAATTAGGGTTTTTAATGATAATATTATGCAGAATAATAGTCACAGTGTGACATAAATGGTCGCTCCCAGGGCGGAGGCTTCCAGGCCCGCACGGAAGCGGAGCCGCGCGGCCTCTTCTGGACCCGGAGCGCCCGGGCGCGGGGCCTGCAGGGCGCGTCGCTTTGCCGGAGAGCGGCCTCCTGGCGGCCCCGTGTCACCGCGCAGGATTGGTGTTTGGGCTTCTTAGCTTGCACTGTGGCATCCTGACATTTCTTTTAGTTTACAGTCCCTGCTTGGCTGTAGAGGGCAGAGGTAGAACTCTGGTGAGGATGAAATAAAATCACCC